>NW_019417627.1:0-30934 GCF_000390285.2 Anoplophora glabripennis | reverse complement strand
GTCTTTAAAATCACTTTTTTATGCTCTTTCCGAATATCGTATGGGAATTTCAAAAAAATACATACAGAGTGTTGTTTTCTAGACTTGCACAAAAAATTTACAATTTTTGCAGTCCGGACCTGGATTTTTTTGCTGTCATACATGCATACATGAAGTATCGTGAGTGCATTAACCCTACCAAATATGAACCCATTATTCCATTCCCTACCAAAGTTATGACATAAAGCAGTTTTGACCAAAAATCATAAATCACCGTGTATCTCAATAAATAATGGCCAAGGATCTATTTCTATAGGCGATCCTAGTTACCCTAGATGTTCTCTATCTCCCATTAAGCTATGTCCCTCTCGTGATGCAACACCCTGTAGAGCCTGGAAATTTAGAACAATATTCAGGATTTTGCTTTGTGTACGTTGCGTCACTAAAAAAATGTTTTCCGCGGATAAAATTTTTTTTTCCACTGAGTGCGGATAAGTAAAACTACTCAAAAATTTCATTGGTGGGGTAAATTTATATTTAATTTAGTAGCTGTAGACTATTTTATGCAATGTGAGAAGCCGTTGCAAGTGTATTCTCTTTTACCTTTTAATCATAATTCCCGTAATTTGTATGCCAGCTTAAAAAAAACTGATACGTTTTAAGAACCTTGTATAATAATAAATCGTTATAATATTGTCAAGCAACAGTTTAGTGCAGCTGTCGACTTTGACACATGATGTCTGATTTTTCCTCCGTTTCTATGTCAGCAAGAATCTACAAACACCGACACTTTTCTTCCCATCAAATCATAAAAAGGTGTAAACGCTGTTAAAATGAGCAGCTCTGGCAAGAAGCTACCAGATTCCATTCTAGAGGCCGCAAACTCAGCAAGTTTAAAATTGCCCGCTAAATCTGAACAAAAATATGAGAAACAATATAAACATTTTGAATGCTGGTGCCGCAACAAATGGACAAATAGTATCAAGGAGAAGGTGTTCCTTCTTCTTCTTCTTCTTAATCATCTAGTGGTTGGTCCTTTAAAACTCCCATAGCACTGCGGCCTAATTAGGCCTATGTGCGTCCCACTACTAGTCCTATTCAGCAAGTAGATTTGTCCTTTTTACAAAGTCCAAAAGCTTCCCTGCTGACACTTCTCTCAGTTCCTTGGGTTCCAAATAGGGTCTCCCAAGGAGCGCCATTCTGCTACGTGCAAATCCCGGGCACTCGCCCAGGATATGCAGAGAAGTTTCATCCGCCGATTCACATCCTCGGCAGACCGGACTGTCTACAAGCTTTAGCTTATGTAGATGTTTCCTAAAGTGACAGTGTCCCGTTATGAGTCCTGTCACTCTCCTGAGCCGGATTCTATTCAAGCTCAGTAGCTCATTCGCTCTTCCCTTCGAAGGATACTCCATAAGCTCCTTAGAATGGCTATGTCCTGGCCTTGAAGTCCAGTATTTCCTATGTTCTGTCTCTGTCCATTTGCCCAGAGCCCGCCTGACCACACTGGGAGATGTGCCACAGAAGGGCTCCGGGCCAATGAACACTGTCTCGGATCCCTTCCTAGCAAGTTCATCCGCTTTCTCATTTCCACAAATGCCTTTGTGCCCTGGCACCCAACACAGTCTGACTGTATTGTTGGTGGCCAGTTCAGTCAGCATTTGTAAACAGTCCCACACCAGTTTTGAACTTACCTTGTGTGCGGCTAAAGCTTTAATTGCAGCTTGACTATCAGAGAATATATATATGAGTTTACGTCTATAACCTCTACGTACATTCTCTGCCAGACACGCCATTATCGCGAAGATTTCTGCTTGGAATACAGTAGGGAACTCCCCCAGACTGTAGCTTGCACTCCATCTGGGTCTGAGTCCATATATTCCTGCACCCGTCCCTCTGGTCATTTTGGAGCCATCTGTAAACCATACTAGGCTCCACCTTTCCAGGGTATTAAACCTTTCCTCCCACTCGCTTTGATCCTCTATTCGAGTCTCAAATGGCTTGTGGAAGTGAAACTTTGGAACCATCTTGTCGGATACCATCCCAAGAATTGGTTCCGACATAGATGTATCTTTGATCCTGGAGTGGGAACCACCCCTCCAGTCATTATTATTCCTGAGTCGATATGCTGCTAGCCGCGCTTCTCTCTCCACCACTATATGCAGCGGTGGCAGATTTAGCATGACTTCTAGTGCAGCTGTCGGGGTCGATGCCATCGCCCCCGTTATACCTAAACAGGCCAATCTCTGAATTCTATTCAGTTTTTCCTTCGCTGTGGTCTGTTGTGTTTTCTGCCACCATACCACAGCGCCGTAAAGAATCCTGGGTCTTACTATCGACGTATACAACCAGTGTGACATCTTTGGTTTCAGTCCCCAGGTTTTCCCAATAAGGCGGCGGCATACACACAGTGTCTGCTTCGCCTTACTCACCACTTTTTCCAAGTGCGCATTCCAGGTAAGCTTATTATCCAGTATCACTCCTAGATATTTTACTTCCCTGGAAAATGTAATGCCCCTCTCCCCTATTATAGGTTCAGAGAGTCCAGTTAAATTTCTTCTCCTAGTGAAGGGTACTACGACCGTTTTGTCAGGGTTTACTGACAGTGCCTGCCCCTTACACCAGTCATCTATCCATTTCAAAGCCTCTTTCATGAGTTCTGAAACGATAATATTATGTTTCCCGACTATGAGAACGACCAAGTCATCCGCATAGCCTTGTGTATAAAACCCCTTTCGATTAAGGCCCTCCAGTGCGCCGTCCACCACTAATCCCCATAACAAGGGAGACAGTACGCCTCCCTGGGGGCAGCCCCGGCCTACCTTACACCTGGATGTCTCTCCCGAAAGGGTAGCTGTTACTGTCCGGTTTCTCAACATGGTATCTATCCAACGACACAAAGTGTCTTCAAGGCCCCTGTTGCGAACTGCCGAATTAATAGATTCGAAAGGTGTATTGTCAAATGCCCCTTCAATATCTAAAAAAGCTGCCAAAGCTAGATCTTTGTCGTCCATTGCCCTCTCTATCCTAGAGACTAGGCTATGAAGGGCTGTGTCGACTGATCTGCCTGCCTGATAGGCATATTGGTACCTGTGCAGAGGATTTGCCCTCAATACCCCGTCCCTTATATGCCTGTCAACTATTCTCTCCAACGTTTTCAGGAGGAAAGATGTTAAACTTATCGGGCGATATGCCTTTGCCTGGGCATACGATGGACGCCCTGGTTTAGGAATAAACGCCACGTTCGTCGATCTCCATGCCAGCGGTATATAACCAAGTGCAATGCTGGCTCTGAAGACGTGAATTAAGACCGGAGCTAGACAGTCCACCCCCTGCTGTAGCAGTACAGGTAGGATTCCATCGGCTCCTGGTGATTTAAATGGGTCAAAAGAACTTATTGCCCATCTTATTCGTGACTGACTCACCACCGTCTTGGCAACCTCCCAGTTCTGTCGAGACCCGGTCGTTACCCTCTGCTGGTGATTCCAGTCATATTCATCTCCATGATTTAATAACCTGGAGCCTGGAAAGTGAGTATTTAGAAGTAATTCCAATGTCTCCCTTCCAGTTTTGGTATATTCCCCACTCGGTGCTTTGAGAGACCCGAGTTTCGTATGTCCGTTCTTAGAGAGAAGTCTCTGGAGTTTAGCACACTGTGGGACACTATCAATATCCTCACAGAACTTCCTCCATGAGTCTCTCTTCGCTTTTCTAATTTCTTTATTATACTCAGTGAGGGTTGCTCTATAAGTCTCCCACTCTCCTGTCCGCTTTGCTCTATTAAATAGTTTTCTTGTCTGTCCCCTCAACTGCGTGAGTTCCTTGCTCCACCAGGGTACGGTGTGCTTATCGGACCTCACTTTGATAGGACAGCTGTATTCATATGATCTTGTGACGGCGTTTTGGAGTTCCTCCACGGCCCTCTCAAGATCATATGTGTTCCTTAGTTTTGTACAGATTTCCCTAGTCCTGGCCTGTAACTCCGTTCTATAGGAGTCCCAGTCAGTTCTTTTTGGGTCTCTGTAGGTTCTTACTTGCGGATTATAATCCGTTATAATTTCAAAGTGGATATGTCTATGATCCGACATTGACGGCTCATTCGACACATGCCACCTCGCAATATTATTACATATCGGTCCCGATCCCACTGTTATATCGATGACTTCACTTCTATTTTTTATAACAAAGGTGGGCTCGTTCCCGACATTCAAAATCTCTAGATTATAACTAAAAGAAAATCTAGTAAAGACTCACCTCGATCGTTGACATCGCTGCTTCCCCACACCGTATGGTGTGAGTTAGCATCACATCCCACGATGAGGTGTTCCTAGCCTATTTTGTAGATTTACGAAAAACATTTCAGCCAAATACTTTATGGAGTAAGTACTCTATGTTAATTTCAAGCTAACATCGTTTTTAAAAAAGCAAAATGTGGGATAGGTACCGTCCGAAAAAGGACAACATTTTTGACAGAAGTGAAGTTTCCAGATTTATGGAAGGTGATCAAATTTACCTTTTGGTTGATCATATAGAGGATAAAGGAAATTTGATAGTCGTCAAAATCCCTGACATTAAAAACAATACTTCAAGAATATTTGTAGTATCCAATGAAACAAATAAAGAATATTATTTACAACTCTGTTTTTGCGAAAACCATACACTCCGCACAGGCGTGTTTTTGTGCAATGTAAGGAGTGGGGTGTAAGGAGCATGGAGTTTTGGAATAAATTCATTCGGTAAAATGCTTTCGGAAATAACTTCATACAGCGTGTCTCACGGTGACGAGACATAGACATATTTCAGATACTACTTGGATTTTAAATTTGAAAATTCGAGCAATAGTGATTTCGAGCATGCCCTTCTCAATTAAAATACTGGCTTCCACCTAACGCTTCCGGTTATACCGGAAGTCGCCATCAACTTGCTTATTTTAAATGGAAAATCCTGTATATTATTGCAATTTTGGATTCTACGTCAATTTTTAGGTGAACTGTCATAACGGTTTCCTACTCTTAAAGTTAACAGTTTTGGATATATGTATTTAATTTTTTAAAAAAAAAATTAAAAAAGCACTGCCTAATTCAAAAAGATATGTATTTTACAATAATAAAGTTACAGCGATAAAATTTTTAGGGGAGATAACTAAAACCCTAAGCTTCTATGCTATAATTTCAAAATGACTTAATTTCATACAGGGTAGTACAAATTTAATGCCGAATTCAGTCAACTTTAAACAATCATAACTTTTTTTTTAATGGAACACCCTGTATATTTTTGCGGAACCTGATGAAAAATTTTGTTCATCTTTCGAATGGTATAATGGTCCCCTATACCTATCTCTTCTGTTTTTTAAGGTAGGTATTTACTGTTTTTCGTGAAGTCATGGATATCGCATAATTTCTTGCGAGGATGGCTGTGAAATTTTTAGTGGAACTCAAAACAAGCACCTAATCTGTCACCAGTTTTTTGTTGTTAATTTAACACATACAGTGAATGTTTATATGAGTATTATTTATTATTAAAGAATGGAAAACGTTAACATTTATTCAAATCCTGACATTCTAAATTTATTATTTATTCATAGAGTGTCGTAAGATAATAAATAGGACTTGCAGGGTATTTAATGAGGGATATCCTCATTTACCATCAATGAGTAGACACATTTTACGAAGAATTTTAAGAAATCAATCAGAACATGGACGAATTTTTGCATATAGAATTTTGCCAAAGCCTTTAGATCAGCATCGCCAATGCTTTGGCATATTTTTCTGCTTACCCTGAATCATCATTTCGTGCTGCTGAACAAAATTTAGGTATTTCAAAAACCTCCATCCAAAAGATTTTGAAAATTAATCACCCAATTTAAATGGATAAATTCAATTTTGTACTCGCACTTCATCCCGGGGATGCTGAAAGACGAACCCAATTCTGTGAAATGATTATTTTAACGCGAACGCTAGAAGATCCAGAGTTTATACGCAAAATCATTTGGACAGATGAGTCAAAATTTAGTAACGAAGGTATTTTTAATAGACACAATCGACACTTTTGGGCATCAGAAAATCCATGTTATCCACGAAAGAAATTTTCAACACAGATTTCTTAGAGGGTCTACACATAGATCAACTAACATGTTGCTGGTATCAGTTAGACGATGCTCCACCTCATTGTGGAAACGAAGTATCCCACAAATTAAATGAAATGTTTGAAGACACGTGGATTAGACGTCTAGGACCCTGGGATTGGCCACCTAGATCTCCAGATCTGTCACTACCAGATTTTTATATCTGGGGTCCAATAAAAGATAAAGTGTACTCAATGCCAGTATATTCCAAATAAAACCTAGTTGCCCGTATAAGAGAAGCCTTTAAAACTTTAAAACTTTAAAACACGTCACCGTGGGACACCCTGTAAATACAGTTGAAAAATCCACAGCAGTATACATGACATAGTTTCCGTCATTCCTCAACTACCATGTTGGCCGATTCTGGATTTCGACGACTGCCGCCGAGAGCTATATTGGTGATTCGACAAATCAAAAAAAGGATATGTCGAATGAAATATTGAGCACGAACAACTGCCCCTCTGCATTAAACCATATGAACAACTGCTCTTCTGAGTTAAGTCAACCTTCATCAAATCATGTCACTACTTACTTTCTGCATTAAATCAACCTTCATCAAGCCACATAAAAACTGCCTTTTTGAGTTAAATCAACCTTCATCGACCCATTTGAACAATTGTCCTGAGTTAAATCAACCATCATCAAGCCACAATATTAACTGCACTTCTGGGCTAAGTCAGTGTTCATCCACAGCCTCCTACCTCTACGGAGGCTGTGGTTCATCAGACCGTACCATCCATTAAATGAACTGAGCGGATCTGCAATTAATTTGCAAAATGCCAATAATTGTTATAAATAAGTATTATGAACAAATAATTTAATTTTCTATTATTATTTTTTATTGTTGTGTAATTTTTTGTTGTATAATTCTTTCTTTCAAGTTTAATTATAAATTATTGAATAAATTATCATTTTTTATTTTTGTTGTTATCTGATATGAAGCTCGTAGGAAAAATTTTGTTCCTAACACATGCCCAAAGTGCCTTTTATTACTCATGAGGCATAAATCCTATCTTTTCGCTTGTTTTTTAGGACGGTAAATAGCTGTTTACCTACTCTATTTATTTGCGTGCGGTAATCACACTCATCGCCTGCTAATTGACAATAAAACAAGCAATAAGTGAGGTAAGTTGTCTACCGCACGAATTGCACATACTATTTTTTATTACGAATGCAATGAAATCTTAGAGTCCAGGGGCGAAGCCCTGATGGGGTCCACATATTTTTATTCAGTTTAAGCTGACATAAATAACTGTCATTTAAATGTCACTTTTTAAAAATAATGTTTTCGAGTGTGTAGGTATTTAAATTTTACGTGTTTTATTGGCAATTCGCGTGCGGGAAGTAATATTACTGCACGCAAATAAATAGAGTGGTCAGACAGCTAGTTACCGACCTAAAAAACACGCGAAAAGATAGAACTTATCCGTCATGAGTAATAAAAAATTTAAATACACACTCAAAAATATAATTTTATTTTGGACACTTTCTCGTATCCAACCTGTTGTCAAATTGTCCATGACCAGAAACACTCCAAAACAATTAAAATAACTTGACATTTGTCAAGTTAGTTGTCAAATTATTGTTATGTCTGGAATAGTTTTTGCTGAAAATTTAAATAAAAATGCCTGGGGATCGTTTCAATTATACCTACTTATGAAGAGTATTTTAATTTGTGTTATTTATGGAAAAAAATGCAGCAGATTCTCTATATGTTCTTGAAATTACTTTGTTATTACATTTTCCATAAATAATAAACAAATTAAAATAATCCTCATTAGTATAATTTAAACGATCCCCAGGCATTTTTATCTAAATTTTCGGCGAAAACTATCCAAACAAACAATAATTTGACAACTTGACAATAATTGTCATATTATTTCAATTGTTTTTGGAGTGTTTCTGGTCATTGTCAATTTGACAACAGGTCTGATACGAGAAAAACTGTCCAAAAAATGGAAAATTGCAAAAATCTCTAAAAATAGTAAAGGCAATCGTAACAATGAAAATATAGCTTGAAAGGAAATTTTAATCTGCATACAACAGATTAAAAACATATATACGGTGTTCCATTTAAGTTAACAAAGTTATAGCTGTTTGAAGTTGCCAAAATGTAACAGCAGAAAAGAAATACCTAGTATTAAATACTTTAATTTGTTGGTATGCCATAATGTAGTGTTATTTATGCCCTTTACAGGTACCAAAAATCCACTTGACATCACGCTCCTGAAAAGAGTTACTCCCATCTCCGCATACCCTTGCACGTGTCAAATTTTTTCTTTAAAAATTTATATCTCAAAATCTATACCTCCTAGGTATAGGGAATATTTAATAAAATGACCCTCAAATTTAACGTAGATTACGAAAATGCAATAATATACAGGGTGTCCGATCTAAAATAACGAAGTTGGTGTCGACTTTCGGGATAACCGGAAGTGCTGAAGAGTTCTAGATATTTTAGTTGTGTTCGCCCCAGGGACATTGCCATGTTGCCAAATTTTCAATTTTTTCGGAGGAGTACTTTCATAGATATCAATCGACGCAGTTAATAACAATATTTATTTAATGTGTTTGTATATATTGAGGTATGCATTTTCTTATTTTTTCGTATGAATAATTGTAACTATTTATATAGTTATGAAATCAAATTTGTTTTTATAAATATTAAATACTTTAAGGGACCTACCACTTATTATAAAACATTTTTTGTAGTTACACTTAGACGTATTGCATTTATAACTTGATTCTCTAGATGTTCTACTGTTGAAACAAAAATATTGATAGATATTGTTCCATTTATTTCTACAGTATCTATATTCACTTTCTCTAGATGCTAAAACATCACTTTCTAAAATAAAAAATTTGTTCCAAATCTTCTCTTTTTGGCCAATTTGCTATGAATTTTTGTATTACTAACCCCAGCATTTCCATAAAAAAATCATGTGATTATCAATCAAGCAAAAAGAGGATATTTTGAACAAAACAAATATCAGTATTTTTCTGAACATACTTTTATCTTACTTAGCCAAATTTAAATCAGTAGGCAAATTTGAATTGACCATTACTAAATTGTTGTGGTTCTTGTCACTTACGATTACTTCTCAAACATCCGTGGGGTATGCCATTTCTAAACAATGATTAAAAACCAGTAGATTTTCACTTCATAACAGGAGAATTGCCAAACAAACCACATATTTGAAGGTGGTACAACTTTTTAATTGTCCAATACAGATATCTCTCTTATTTTAAGAGTTACAGAAATGATTAAATGAGCAAATTATGTGCAAAATTTTATGCCGATCAAGACAAGATACCTGTATTGAACAATTAAGACCTTTTCAGTTTGTTCTGTCTTATTAATTTTAAAATGTAAGTTAAAAAATATTAACAAAAATAAACGGTTTGTATAACGTGACGTGGGTAAGAACCTATTAACTTAATAAAGAAACAGATAAATATTGCGAAACATTTCTTTTCAAATATCTCACCCACCTTAACAGAACATATTGTATAAATCGAAAATACACAATAATAGAAAATAATTGGATAAATTTCATTTTTAATTCTATTAGAATATTTTTTCCAATTTAAGAAGAAAATATATGCAAATATTTTCATTCTCATAAAACTGCAATTTATTTGGTGGAACTGCCTATGCAATTATGGCTACCGATACTTTCAGAGAATTGTTTAATGCCCTTCCGAAATTACTCAACTATAGGGAAAATCCCTGGCCATTGTTGAAATGTACATTGTCCAATACCAGCAAAGGGTGTTTACCGGAGGCATACAACACGTGTATAACAGTAGTCATGGCAACCGCGCCCCTTTCAGTGTTTATGACCCATACATTTATATGCAGTATGCAGACATTTTTCTTCTGGAAGAAATTAGCATGTGCGCATGCGCTCGCATCCGCACAATAAGCACACATACTCACACACACACTATGTTGCCAAGTTTGCATTAAAGTAACAGATACCATTTCTTGGAATTATTTATAAAGATTATTTCATAGCTCTGGCACTAATAATACAAATAAGTTTCCTAAATAAAAGTTGCACCAAATCAATTTTTTCACATTTTAAAATTATTTTGGTTTATACAGGGTGTACCTACTATTTCATTTTTGAATTTTTCAGTGAATTTAAGGACTACCTACTTTGATATATTGTACCGAGCGATCCAGAATGATTGAAGCTGACGTCACACGTAAATGTTACCAAATATATTAAAATGTAGGTACTTCCAATTGATCAAAATTACTTTCCGTTTTCTTAGATTTTCGACTGACACGATCTGTCAATTCCGTGCTTTCTGTATGTTCTTGCTGTTGTATTTATTGTTACCTATTTGAATTGTGTTGTTATTTGAATTTATCGTTAATCATCTAAATAATCAGTGTTTCAACGCTAATCATCTGTTAACTGTTAGTTTTGTGACAAGGAAGCAAATACTGATAATTTCTTCCATATAAAGTACTCGAACTGTTTTAGGTTAGAAAATGATGTTTTCGTTAGAAGATGATTTTATTGTAGAGGCCTACTTTCAGAGTGGTTCACGAGATGAAAATGGATGGAATTTTTCAATCCATTAATGTTTTTTGCAATTCCAGGAAGAGTTTTCAAATCATGAAGCCGCAGATTATAAAGCATGTTCGACGTTTGGTGACAAGTTCAGAAATATTTGCAGATACTGAAGATAAATTGGAGGATGTTAGATTAGAGAGCGTTTAGCAGCAAGCCCATTAACCTTTACAACAACTTTCAGCTCAGGCGGGTCAATATTTATAAAATGTTAAATATTAGGTAGTATTTAAAAATATTAATTATAGGATTGTCATATGGTTCAGTACACAGAGCTGTAAGAAAATTACATTTACATCCATATACAATTTCCATGGTGTAAGAATTATTACCATTAGATAATGAAAAAAGAGTGAACTATTGTAACTGGCTTAACAACTTAAACGATGACAATCTTTTAGATATAACTTTTTTACCGATGAGGCATGGTTTCATCTTAGTGAATACATAAATTCACAAAATTATAGTACGTGGTTTGAGAATAATTCACACGTGTTAATGAAAACGACTTTACATCCTGTTAATATAGGAGTTTGTGTAACCATATCTCGGCGAAGAATAATTGGACCTATTTTCTTAGAAGATATAATGTTACTGATGAGCGTTATAGATAAAACATTTTGCAGCCATTTTTTGCAGCTACATGATAACGAATTGCACAATAGTTACTTTCAAAAAGATGGGGCAATAGCACGCACGCACGCACCCACCCACGCACGCACGCACGCACCCACCCACGCACCCACGCAGCCACCCACCCACCCACACACACACGCACACACACACACACACACAACACTGGAGTTCCTGGGTCGAGGCTTATGGCCTCCAAATCTCTGGACTTAACTCCCTTAGATTATTATCCTTTTGGAACATTAAAAAATTCCATGCATGAAGGGTACAGGGGAAAAAAGATGAATGTCCACTGTTGGCAATTTGTAAATAAATACATATAACGATGCCCTAGTGGCCACTGCCTTCGTGAAAACAATCATACTGGCAAAAAGAAATGAGGGTTGAAAGATACAGCATACTTAAAATTTGCCTTACAGGGAAAGAAAGATGAATGTCCCGCCAGTGTGTGAAAAACAGATGAATGTCCAACTTGTAACTAGCACGTGTTCTGATGTTGCTCCTGTTAGATTTAGTTTGTCGATCGAACGCCTATACAAACGGTGACAGCTATTTAGAATGTGATCGCAATATGAGACTTATCAATCAAAAGGCCATCAGAATGGAATGCAGAGATCCAATATGCAAGGAACAAACCTAATTCAATCATAGTCATTAATTGCGAGAATTAGAAATTTTTCCGAGCCTGGAATGACCATTTATCAAATTACTTTGTTACAAAACGTCCATTTGAAAGTAGGCCTATCAGAGAAATTAAAAGGAAATGAAGACATGCCAAGAATGATGCAGTATCGAGAGACATAATATAACGGACCTGTGTCAGTACTCAGTAGTAGTACCACCAAAACGGAAACTAGACATTTTTGGAATTCTTCCTGAAGATCAATTTGTAATGCCTAGTTTGAAATACACACAACCCATTGCGATTGCTCTGAAAAAATACCAGAAAAATTTTGTAGTAGCTGGTGCAACATTATTTTGAGGATACCATACAACAAAACAGCAACTTAAACTATGGTGTTGAAGCATCATGTAAATGATACTTCTTTTATTTTACGTTACCTATTAAAATTCACATTGCTACTCGAATTGTTTTATGATTCTTTCTCCCCGAGTGATGTGACATTCATCTTTTTTCTCACATTTTTTGATAGCACATATTAATTATTGTTATTTTTTTTTGAAGTTTCTGCTGGCTCAAATCTACAATATTACATATTATATATTCGCAGATACATATAATTTTATTTAAAAAAATTATTAAAAGGTGTATGATGTTTTTTAAAATATCAGTCTTTGAAACTTAAATTTCATTTTACTCCAAACTTGTATTTTGTGACATTCATCTTTTTTCCCCTGTACTCTTCATATGTAAACCGTTTGCACACAGTGGACGAACTAGGACGCCGTAACAAATAAATTAGCTAATATTACAGAAAATGAATTACATAATGTAGGTATTTGACATTTTAGGAAGACGAATAAATCTATATTCACAACGAAAGCAGACATTTTGAATATTCATTATAAATAAATTGTGATTAAAAATATTAAATATTTTTATTCTTCATTTCATTATTTAAATAGTTGTTAAAAATTATAACAAATTAATTACAAAAATTATTCTTACTCGTACATTCACTTTTTTTACCTTAAACCAATAAAACTATTATTATTTAAAATTTTCCTATAGGTAACAGCATGTTCTTTTTATGTTAGAATTTAAGAAATTTTAAATCGATTTTTTATTCGCATTTCTAATGAGGTAAATTCATTTAAAAATTATTACTTTTATTTTGAAGTTGGCTTTAAAGAAAAACAAGATACCTAGATAAATAATTGTTAAAAGTCGATTCTTATGTTAGTATTGAGTTTAATAATAATAATATCTATATAATTTTTATTATCCTTCCCTTTAACAAATTAATAAACCCCCTCAAATTAATTAATGCCAACATTCTATTTTGTTTTTTGTGTTGTACTTTTATGATTACAATGAATGTGACCCTATTGCCACTGCACTTAACCCGCCACTGAACGAAGTAAATCAGTGTCAGTGTTGCCAACTATGAAGAGTGAAAATAATAGGAGAGCGGCACACAAAATATTTGTCAGTAGCGGCGCCATTGATCATTCTTGACCTCTCGGTACAAAATAGGTGTTATTGTTATTTATTGTTTTTAACAACATCGACAAAATACAGGGTGTTTTTAAATGAAGTAGCGAAAATGTACCAATGAATGTAAAGCCAAAAATAAGAAGATTGAAGTAAAAATACCTTATATGAAAGTTGCACCCCTGAGGCGATATACCCTCTTAAAGGAGAGGATTGAAATTCATATTTTAATTTTTTTGTTTAACCTGGGGAATGCTAGAGACACCAAACTTGGTATGAGCATCCTACTAATAAAGAGACAACTTTTCAATATTTTTTCGATCATTGACGTATTTTATAAAGGAGTGAAACAGTCAACCCCATTGCAATATTTTATTAGATATTTTGTATAAGAAGTAAATTATTTATTTAAAAATATTTATTATATTATATTATATTGACACGACGTGAAATCGCAGTAAATGATGTAGGTCCCCGTTAAAACTCTTCATATCAAACTAGAAATAAATCACAACGTATATCAATTGTTTTTATTTTTTCAACTTCAACACCTTGTATCTTGAAAACTAAGCGATTATGAGCAACATTGTAATGTCTTTTCCCCATTATTTTTCGTCGTAGAATCTAGTAGTAAAGTTTAGCTCATTCTTTAACCTAACCTATTAAAAGTCGAAATTATGCTCGGTTATGAAGATATTACAGAAAATATTTATTAACGCATACCCCATATTTTTTGTAAATAACTACGTATAAACATGATAAATAACATAATTAATAACATATATTGAAAGGTGGCAGTAATAAAAAGTCTATTAATTTATAATAAATGTTCTACGTGCTCCCCATTCTCTTCGACACATTTCCTTAAACGTTTTATGAAACTATTAAGAATAGGAAACGAATTATACGTTCGTCTAATTTGTCGTACGGCGTCTTTTATTCTATACCAAATTTCTCCCGTATTAGATGTTATAGAATTGTCAACAATTCCTTTCAAATGACTTCAAAATTAAAGTCTAACGGATTAAAATCAGGACAGCGAGAAGGCCAAGGAAAGTCACTAGCTCGACCAGTCCAACCAAGGGTTTGAAAATGCTTGATTTAAATGATCTCTCATCAAATGGTTGTCATGAGGAGGGGCACCATCGTGCATGAACCACATTTGTCGTCTAGTATTAACCCTTATCTTGGCAAGATATAAAACAACAATAATAAAATTAATATCTGTATATCAGAATAATACTACCTGTTATTTATACAATTTTCTGGCATCAAAATGTTGATATCTATTTTATTGAGAAAAGTATGAGTTGTATCTTTAAAGACACATGATCAAAAAGTCAGAATGTGAAGGCAAGTTAGGTTTTGTATCTTCAAAGATACACTGTCAAACACAGCATAGAATAATTTTTTTATTTTTTTAACTAAATAAAGAAACAGAGTGAACCAAATTGTTAAAACTAAGTCACATATATTAGAAATATAATTTTTTTAAATGAAAATTTTATTTTTCCAGGTGAAAATCAAGAAAGCAATTTCTTTTATCAGTGAGGCAAAGCCGAACATAACATTTCGCACAACTAAATACTGTTTGTCCTTTTGAACATAGTCTACAACGTCCCTTCTCTATAATTACTGGAAAATGGTGGATTCCATCAAATCTTGAGTCTTGTTCTGGTCTTGGTGCAACAGGTCTTTGTATTTTTTTAACAGATTGATCTATGTGATGCATTGAAGAGCGACCTACTTTTTTATTTTTAGTAGTTAGTGCTTTTGCGATATGATATCTGAATTCCTTAAGTCTCATGTATTTGTGATTATCGGACATTGATAAATTTCTTCTATGTAAAAGCCATGCGTTGTTGACGCATACATCCAGTAGCTGAGAAAAGATGGTTAGGTACCATCTGTGAGACCTAAGACCAGTCCGATACAAAGACACCAACATATCGGCTAAATCTACACCTCCCATATGAATGTTATATTCAGAAACTATTTTTGGGCAAGGTATATTTATTCTTGCTTTTTCGGTTTTGCTGAAACGGGAAACTACAGTTGGAGGCTCTGTTGGGACAAAGGAACTTGCCAAAGTAACACACTTATTGTCTGCCTACTTTACAACTACTATTTTCTTCTCATTGTCACATTTTATCTCATGAGATCCTCTACCCTTTTTTTGAAAGACTTTGTCTTGTATGATGTCACAACCTCGTAATCTGTTCTGCTGAATAGTACCAAGAGAAAGAATTCCAAATTCACTACGTAAATAATGCACTAATTCCAATGAGGTAAACCAGTTGTCGAAATAAACAACCGTGAGAGGTTTACTTGGAATGGATTTACAAAGCTCGAGTACTGCTTTTTGTCCCAATCCAAAATATTTATTTTCATACTCAGTGAAATTAGTCCGATGAAATGTGTTTTCGCCACCATAGGGCAGTATATCATAAACTATTCCGCAAGTATCAGCTCTAATAAAAAATTTAAAACCCCATTTTTTGGGCTTATTTTTAATATATTGTTTTCTTGTACCAGCTTTTGTCCCTTTGTAAGGTATCATAATTTCATCGATTGAAAATCTGTTGCCTTGTTCAATCTCTAAACAGTTTTGTCTCACATGTTCCAAAACAGGTCGAATTTTTGCATATCTGTCATTTTCATCTATGTTCATATTGTCTACAAAATGAAGATTTCTGCGTAGTAACTGATAGCGTTTTAGTGGCATAGTATTTGCAATGAAATCATAACGAAACGATTGTGACCAATAGTCAGTATAAGCGGGCATTTGAATTATACCCATAAGAAGTTCTATTGCCATAAAGTCATTGACTTCTCCTACGGTTGTGTTTAGTGGCTTTCCTGTTCTTTGCATGTAATATTAATTTGACTTATCAACTATAAGTTGTAATAGGTCATCTTTTATAAATTTTTTAAAGTATTCATATGATGTGTGAAGTTCCTCAGTTTCTTCTGAGTAATTATATTTAGGTATATCAACTAGATATTCAAAAATATTTGAATCCCAAGTAAAGGACATTTTTTCTCTTTTAGCAGGAGTAGTGAGGCGTCTAGGAATTACAGGTAAATTTAATATATTTGTAAGGACAGTTGAAGATTTTTTTGATATTGTTGGTGTAGACATTGCAGACTCTTGAGAATTATTGTTCATTATTTTATTTTCTTCAGATTGAAGAGATGCAAATATATTAGTAGGTACAGGGTCAATGGCAATACATTCTTCATGTTCCTCAAGGTCCATAGAAAGTTGACAGTTTTCATCAGCTTCCATATCGTAGTCACATTGAGGCGGTACTTCGGAAAATGGAGTGGTGGTACGTTTTGACAATATTTTGGAATCTTGATCATCATGGTCAGAATCACTTGAGCTCTCGGATTCTAATGGCGGAAGTAGAGCGAGGATCTTTTCTGCTCTTGTAGCAAAAATGGGTTTATTCCTCTTCATTTTGTGATCTGATCTATTATATATGTATATAGAAGAAACATATATCTATATACTTACAAAATATTAATGAGTAAACTGTGAAATAAATAGTATAAATTGATATTATGTCCGCGCAAATCTTGATAAAGCAAACATATCCTAACTACTATCAGCTGATACTCTTCTGGCAAACCTCCACAACTTGCCACTAGATGTCTGCACTTGTTATAGGCTAAATTAACACGTAAACTACAATACACATTGCTCCATTTTTCCAAAAGTTATCGAATTGTCACAAAATAAAGACCATAAAATCTGTGTATCTTTAAAGATACAGTATCAAGATAAGGGTTAATGGGTATCTACTACATTGAGAGCCCCAGAAAGTTCTTACAAATAATTTTGACCGTTCAACCTTGCAGGTAGAGCGATAGGCTTCAAAATAAAATTTCTTATAATCCCGTACCAGACATTAACTGAAAATTCGTGTTGGAAGTGATGCTTTTTTATTGCGTGTGGATTTTTTCTCTCCACACGTGAGAGTTTTTCCAAATAAAAACATCTCTACTGGTAAAGACAGCTTCATCTGCAAAGGCAATTCTCCCGCGAAAAGTATGATCTCTGTTATGCAGGTAACAGGAGAAATCGTTCGCAAAATGTTAATCTCAGCGGGCGGTCTGGTTCAAATAAATTTTGTAAAAATGGAAACATTGTAACTGCTGCGTGTGGAGTATAGTTGAAACGTTTTTGCGGTCACCTCCTGCGACTGCTGACAAACGATGAATACTAATTTAGGCATTTTCTCCTACTCTCTCTAGAATTTGTTCGTCTTGTATCCTTCTTTGAACGTACCTACCTTCCATTTCGTGAATTAGACCGAAAGTTTTCAGTTTCTCCTAATCCGATGAATAAAGAAGCAAACAATGTATGACAAGGCCGTATGCGGTTCGGATAAAGTTCTTTATATGTTCTTTTAGGAGCGCGTCCACTAAAATGTTCCTGTACCACTATCATGTCTCTCATTTCATAATTCAAATTCATTGTGACGAGGAAACAAACTTTTGCAAAATACAGTGATTTATCGAAATTGTCATGTTGTTATGGATACGCAGTTATTTCCAAAGAATATGGGGTATGTATAGACCATAGACCTTGTTTACTAGGTGGTACTTTTGATAGGTATACAGGGTGTTAGTAAATAAGTGCGACAAATTTCAGGGGGTGATTCTACATGAGAAAATAATGGCAGTTTGCTTATAAACGTATGTCCGCAAATGATTCGTTTTCCGAGATACGGGGTGTCAAAGTTTTTCTTAAAAACTGACGATTTAATTTATTGCTCTGAAACCGGTCGAGATGTGCAAATGAAATTTGGTGGGTTTTAAGAGGTAGTTATTGCGCATTTTTTGACACGCAATTAAGAATTTTATGTTCATCATTGGCGCGCGTACGGGTAATAATCTCAATTTTTTTAAAGAAAAAAATGGTACGCCACTGAGATATTACAAATTAAAAATCATTTTTGAATTCCTCGTTCAATTTGTGACAAAAAATCTCTCTTGCCTTTTCTTCGTATGGGGCGCCGTTTTGATGCAAAAAAATAAAACATCTTAACGCGTATTTTTTATTTCTTTAATACATTACCTAGTAGGCTACTGTCAACATTTGTCTGTTAAATACGAATATTTTTAAGAAATGTCAAATTAGCGTTTCGTCATTATTAATTTATTAAGCTTTTAGTTTGCTATAACATTAGTGTTAATAAGTAATTAATTTTTCTTTTATCGAAAAGAATGGAAAATTTTACAAATGCGGAATTGTCAGACATGCATTTTGTCTATGGTCGAAGTAATGGAAATGGTCGGCAAGCTCGACGATTGTATGCTGAGTTGTATCCAGGACGTAGGGTACCTCATCACACAATATTTGCTCGTCTTCATCAACGTTTGCGCGAAAATGGTTCATTTAAGAAACAAACGGTTGACTGTGGGCGCCCTCGAGAAGTACGAACTGTGCAACTAGAAGAAGCAGTTCTCGAGTTAATTGCGGAGTCACCTGAAACAAGTACTCGAAAAATTGCCAACATATTGAATGTAAGCAACTTCACTGTATTTAAAATTCTTAAAGAACAGCAATTGTATCCGTTTCATATTGAACGTGTGCAAGCTCTACTACCTAGAGACTTTTTTCCGCGCCTATTTTTTTGCCAATGGATTAATCATCAAATCGCTCAAATTCCTAATTTTTTAAATGCCGTTTTGTTTACTGACGAGGCTACTTTTGGACGACAGTGTATACGAAATTTCCATAACAATCACTTATGGGCTGAGGAAAACCCCCATGGAATCTTTGAAGCTCATTTTCAGCATCAGTTTTCCGTAAATGTATGGCTTGGGGTAATTGATGATCATTTAATCGGTCCATATTTCCTCCCACAACGACTAACAGGCGAATCTTATCTTAATTTCCTACAGGAAGAGTTACCTGTTCTTCTTGAAGAAATTCCTCTACAGCTGAGACAACACCTATGGTACATGCATGATGGTGCACCAGCCCATTTTAGCATTAATGTACGTAATCACTTAGACACAGTATATCCAAATCGTTGGATAGGTAGGGGAGGTACGGAACATTGGCCTGCTCGATCGCCGGATTTAAATCCTCTTGATTTTTGCATTTGAGGTTTTCTTAAGTCATTAGTTTATTCCACTCCCGTTGAAAATGTTGATGACCTAAGGAATCGAATTATAGTCGGCTGTGAGACAATAAGAAATATACCAGGAATATTTGCGCGAATACGACAATCAATGAGGCGAAGAGTTGAATCTTATGTCACGTCTGAGAGAGGTCATTTTGAACATATTTGTTGTAGCTTTATGCCTTTTAAAAATTTTATTAGTGTTATTTTCTGTTATTGTTCTGGTTTAATGGTATTGTATTAGATAGTTTTTGATAATGTATTAAAGAAATAAAAAATACGCGTTATGTTTTATTTTTTTGTGCATCAAAACGGCGCCCCATACGAAGAAAGGGCAAGAGAGATTTTTTGTCACAAATTGAACGAGGAATTCAAAAATGATTTTTAATTTGTAATATCTCAGTGGCGTACCATTTTTTTCTTTAAAAAATTTGAGATTATTACCCGTACGCGCGCCAATGATGAACATAAAATTCTTAATTGCATGTCAAAAAATGCGCAATAACTACCTCTTAAAATCCACCAAATTTCATTTGCACATCTCGACCGGTTTCAGAGCAATAAATTAAATCGTCAGTTTTTAAGAAAAACTTTGACACCCCGTATCTCGGAAAACGAATCATTTGCGGACATACTTTTATAAGCAAACTGCCATTATTTTCTCATGTAGAATCACCCCCTGAAATTTGTCGCACTTATTTACTAACACCCTGTATATTTTTTGTGTAGAATAAAATTTTCTACCTTCTGATAAAAATTTAAACGTACAAAAAAGTTACAGAAAAATATTCACAAAGGGTTGTAGTTAAATGAACGCCCTGTATGATTTAACCTAATAGGAACATAATAACTGCATACTTCATGAAGAGAAACTAAGCAACAGCAAATTTTGCTCAAATCGGTTATTTGGGTTCAGAGTTAAGGAGAAAACAAGAAATAAAAAAGAAACTAACATCCTTGTAAAATTTTAGGACAGTTTTCGTTTAAGCAGGTTTGGTTAAATCGACACCATTTGGGTTCTAGATTATACCCTTGAAGTATCTAACATTCGTTAGGTAACAGCCTGTATTAGCATATCAGGCATCACTTAAATCAAACAGTTTCAGTATTTGGAAGAAAACTAAATTTTGTTGTACAGCAAGTTTGAGTAGCGATAAGTTTAGATAAACCATTTATTTTCATGTTAGAAATAAGTGGCACTTATATAGACTGAATACTAGAATACTCTGTATACGAAATGTTATTGGTGGATGATAAAAAAATACTACCCTGAACATAAATATGACTGCAGTCAAACCAGTCCAAACTGTAGCTGTTTTGTGCGCCCTCTAGTAACGATCTCTGAAACATATTAAATCGAACTGCAATTGTTGGCTGCGTTCCATGCTGTACGTTCCTTGTGTCATGATGATTTCTGTACTCTTATAGAAATGAAGATCCGTGCTACCTCTCGCGAGTTTGGTGAACTAAAGCAACTATAACTCGGTAAAATGTCAATAATCATAGAAAATAATACTTTCACTTTCTAATGAAAACTAGTTATCTTAAACAATTCGAGAAACTTTTAATTTGTAGAAATAATTCAATATCGGTTCTGAAAGGAATTAGATTACTTTCGAAGAGAAATCTACTCGGGCTTATAACATTTTAATATTCTAAATAATAATAAAGTCCGGTTTTTAAAATTTTTTACTGATACTAAGTATTTATATTTTAATTTTCATTAACTTTCCAAGAAATTGAGATCTTTTTTATAAATAAATTTTAAATCAAATAAAGAAATTTAAAACCTAAACAAAAATAATATATAGGTACATTATATATATATATAACAAAAATAATATATGCATATAATATAAATACTATAAAATTCATTAAAGTACCTAATTTATCAGAAATGTACCTAGAGATAAAAATAAAAAATAAAAAATTTGGAAAAAATCAAATAAGTCTAGAGTTCACTAAAACAGTCGGTTAGATTTCTTTTTCCAAGACTATTGATAATAATACATTTATTGTACAATGTACAGGCGTTTTAATAGTTATTTACTATTTATCTGTACAAAATTTGGTTTTTCCATTTTAAAGAGTTGTTGAATAATTTTTTTTTTGGAACCTAGGGATTTCCATCTTTTCAGCGATGCATGTTGATATACAAAAAATCATTATTATAAATTATTATTCTAAGCGACCCGTACAATATATAGGGTGTTTCCTAACTCTACCGATACAGAGTAGACACGTGTAGAGGATCGTAAATTATGATATAACTAGGATATACCGTTGAACAAATGAGTGTTCAATTTTGAAAGGCAATAATATTTCAGCAATGCCTTAACATAGAGCAACCAAATTTTGTATATGATTTGCGTTTATTGTTATCTTTAATTGGTAAAAATTTGAATTTGTTGGAAGCCCAATAAGGGCTGGATTAGAATGATTTTAATTTTTTTATCATTATGCCAAGTATTAAATAGTTTTACCAGTATTACAGGAAATTTAATTTTAAAATAAATAAAATTTCTTGGTTTTCTGATTAGTGTACGCTGCTCTGATTTTTGGGGTTTGAGAATCGTTGTCCTTTGGATCGTTTCCTTTGGCCTCTCCGGTTTTCTTCCTGGCCTCTCCGGTTCTTGCGTCGTTGGTGTGGTATGGCCCAATTGCCTGGAGATTTTCTGTTAATCTACCACACTTTTGGTTTGTCGTGATTTGGCCCAATTGCCTGGTGGTTTATATCCTTTAAACCAATCACGGGTTTTTGGAATTTGCGGTTTGACCTAATTGTCCAGTGATGATTTTTTTCTCATCCACAAATTTCTCTGTTTTTGTTTTTGTGTTCTGGCCCTATTGCCCGGTGATTAATTTTCTTTTAATCAAACACAAATTTGAATCTTGTTACCTGTGTTGTGTATTTTCTTCTCGACTAGCTACTCAGTTCACCAGCCTGGAATTTGTGATTTTCTTGATTTCCTTGGGTAGTTTCGGTTTCGTTTTGCACACAAACACTTAAAAGCGACGAAGAGAAAAAATGTTTTCTTGTACAAATCCATAAGACTGCGCCAGTTTCGATTTTGGGTTTTTATTTAACTTTTTTAAAAAATACAAATTTTTTAGGAATTTTTAGAAAAAAAACACTTTATTCCGAAGTTCTTACATAAACGAGTGGTAAACAAGACTGCTCTAATTATTCTAAGTAGATAATTTCTATATCTCTAAAACTGCTGATGTTGCAGAGTTTGCTTTATTATAACAAAGGGATGCTATATCGTAATTTAATATTATTTTTATATAGGATGTTTTTGACAGTTATGGAAATTTTACAAAGTTCGACATATTTTCAAATGAAACACCATGCAATTTATTATTCCATTTTTTTTTCAGTTGATTGTAACTTATTAAAAATGTTTTATTTAAAATCATTATCTGTTTAGATATAGTAGCATTTCTAAATATCTGTATAATAACATTTACTTGAGAGACCTACGTGATCTACAGGGTGTCTCATAATTAGCTGCCAACTCTGAACAGGTCGATTCTATTATCGAACCTAAGTAAAAAAGTTCATATGAACATGGGTCCGGAAATGCTTCCTAAGGGCACAGGTACCCATTGAAGAGGGATTACTGGAAATCATTTTTTTGCAATATCTGTCAATCGCATTGTGATAAATGAATGAAATTTGGTATACACAGCTAAATTTTGATGAGCAATTTGATGGACTAATCCATTTATTTCCACAAGATCCATTGGGGTGGGTACGGGGGGGCCCTTGGTACTTTGCGTGTGTAACTTTTTCATCTTTGACTTTTTAACAAATTGGACAGCAAATTCCGTTTTCCCGAACTGTTTTACGTTAAAAAGGTACTCTTGTTTCAAATCGTTATCTTTAACGGTTTCTGAGAAAATCGCTCTTGAATTAATCCCACTTTGGTCAATTTCATAGTAATTTAAACAAAAAATAATAATAATAATTTTCCTTTCCTCTCTTTTCAATTTAAAGGATTAATTTTTATTAATTTAATTTTTTATTATTATTTTTTTTATTAAAATTAGATTAAATTTAAACAAAAACATTTATCACCTGCCGAAATTGAAGCTGCGGCACAATCTACGAGAGAAAGACTTAATTTGTGCATCGACAATGGTAAACATTTTGAACATATTTAATTTTTGCTTTTTTGCCCTCATAGACTCTGGCGAATTTGTTGTAGTTAGTGTTGTTTCTTATTGCTGTTTGACCCGCTTGCCTTTCAGCATGCTCCAATTATTGTTTCAAGTACTATTTGGACCAGTCATAATCCTGGATGAAGTGTGAAAGGAGGCCAGTTTTTGTAAAATAATATGTAATTACCGAAACAGCAAATAAATATACGTTTTGTTTCGAAATTATACTGGGGCAAATGGAAATTTATTATCCTTCTTTAGGTACAATACGAAAATCTAAATATTTCCTAATTGTTTTTGGAGTGTTTATGGTCATGGCCAATGCAATTGCAAATATCTCTAAAAGTAGTAACGGCAACCCTAACAATGCTTATATGGCTTGAAAGGATATTTCAATCTGTATACGACAAAAATACAGTTATTGCTGTTTGAATTTATCAAAATGTAACAGCAAAAATGAAACTCCTAGTATTAGTTGTTTTAATTTTTTGGTATACCATAATTTAGTGTTACCAAAAATCTACTTAATAATCACGCTCCTGAAAATAGTTACTAGCATCTCCGCGGACCGTTGTATCTCTCAAATTTTTTCTTTAAAAATTAATATATCAAAATCTATAACTCCTAGGTACAGGAAATATTTAATAAAGTGACTTGCTAAGTTGCCAAATTTTCAGATTTATCGAATCAGTAGGTACTTCCGAGATATCGATAGTGGCGATTCCTAGTGGGACACCCTATATACAGGGTGATTCAGAACTTATCGAAAAAAAAACTGGATGTACATGGGACTCTTACAAATACAATTTTGTAAAGAAAAAATCAAAATGACATTTCGAAAATAATTTAAAAATACACTTCTGCACGACACTGGAAATTGGTCTACTGTAAAATCTGACCTTGCACAAGGCGAAGTGTAATAAAAAACGGACAGAAGAATTTCGCAAGGAAAGAAATAAATAGAATTTTATAACACCTATTTTATATCGGAAAATTCAACTCAAAATAATTTGACATACCTAATGTTACAACAACTGTTCAAACTTTTCTCCACCGACGTGTAAACACATTTGAGTTAGTCCTACTCAGTTTCTACGAACTAATACAAATGTTGTCTTGCTTCACCATAACACAAATGCTTCACCATAATACAAATGTTGTCCTGCTTCACTATAAATTAAAACGATATTCATCAATTCCGAGTTGCTATACATGCAAGACATTTTTGAGACTAACTACTAAAAAACTATTGTAATAATGTTTATAATGCAACGACGATTGTAAAATCGGATTTCAGTATTCGGAGTCGCTGAGGCCACGTGGCTCTCCACGCGTATTGCGAATGATGCCAGAGACTACAGTTTGTTGTCTAGCTATGTAATGATTGAAAGTACAACAACTTCAATAATTTTATTCTCGGAAACTATAAAAATTTTACAAATTTTTTTTTTACGATACTGACATTTCTCATGCCGCATCTGTTCCCAAATTTTTTTAGATAAGTTATGGATCACCCTCTATGTATATACATACACAAGCTATTAACGAAATAAGTACTCAAAATTGGAGAGTGTGTAAAACATGTCGAAATATGATGAAAACCTTAGTAGAGGAAACAGGAAACAGAGTTTATTGCAGAACTTCAAAACATTTTAATATTAAATCAAGAAATTTTGGGGTTGTATTACTATTTATATGATTAATAATTGGTATAATATCCAAATCAAAGTTTGCTACAGAGGCGTAAGAAAATGGTACTCTTGTTAGATTTTAATAGCATGAGCTATCAGGTTTTAATTATTTATAAAAGTTTTTTCAACAATATTTACAATAATTTTTGTTTATCCACATTGACATTAATACACAGTTTGAACAAGTATTAAAATTAAATAAACCACTGAAACTGCCACTATACCCTCATTCTTGAAGCAATTTTCAAAGCAGCCCAACACGTTTTCATTAAGGGGGCGATTTAGTATGTATATTTTTACCGTGTAACAGAGCTTCAGATGAGGACACAAATCATCGAAGAAACTAACATAATTGAATATTATTATATATCAATGTATTCGCAATGGTTCCCGCTAGTGAGTGAGATAAATTTCAATGCTCATGAGAACAGAAGAATAATTTAAATAAATGCCAAAGTACCTCAATTTTAACCATACTGTTAGTCTGCCAATATATTCCATTTACAACGGAACTAGGTTAGGCACAATAACCAAACTACTTCACTCACTAGAACGGACACCTAGGATCATTTGTATTTAATTTTCAGATTAATATTTATTAATAGTTCTATAATTTGTGTCCTCAAGTGAAATGACAACATTTTATACACGACTCCATTTTTAATATGTATCTAAACTAGAATTGTCGAGTTTCCTACCTATTCACAAGATATTTTTAATTTCTTTCGATATAATTAGTTTGTACACTCTCTCACAGGTGTCGCTACCCTTGAAAATGAAAGTGAAAACACAGAGTTGGTTTATTATAAATGCGTCCTAAAATAAAGCATAATGGTTTAATATTATCTTTGATATACCTAGTAGTACTAAGTAGTACTAAGTACTAAGTAATGATTTTGTAAAGCTTAAATAGTACGAAAATATAACGCATAAAAAACCAATAATATGTACTAATTTTTCTTTATTAAGAATACAGATTAAATTTTACGTACAGGGTGTCCCACATAAAATCGTTATTTATGTTTAAATAAATTTACAGCTTAAAAATTAGCCTGGCTCAGATAGATTTCTTCTTCAATCTACAAATCTACAAATCTTCAAGCTACTTACCGGTAAGAAGGAAACCACTGGATATTTAATGAAAAAAGTTACGACCAAAAAAATTATACATTCTTGAATATAAATATAACTAACACGATTTTAATTTCATATTGTCTTGACAATCAACTTTTGCTTATTTTTAGTCACTTACTATCGAAATAAATGAAATAAACCTCTGAGTTTGGAAACCGATATTAAGAAAACGTTGGGGCAAAAAATTTGAAATTTGGACCATATATAGCCTCACTATTACTCTATTGTGTGCTAAAATTTCAGTTGGTTTCGTTATCCCATTTGTTAGTTATTAATGAAAATGTTGAAAAAATCACGGTTTTCTGCATATAAAATTATTGGTACCTCTCACTTTAACTCGTCGTAATTTTTTTGTTAACTGATAAAAAAAATCCAATTTTTACTAACGATAAGTCGAACTATTGCCTTTAATACTGTAAAGGTCATTTGTCTCAAAAGGTCTTCTTTTTTTATTTTTAAGTGAAACATAAGGGAGTGCTATCTCCGTAAATATGGCATTTTTTAAAAAAAAACTGACAGGTAGCAAATAACTGTAAACAACAATTTGAAAAAATATGTTAAAATAATACAGTTATAAATATGATATTCTTAAAAACAGTATCGGAATGGTCAATTACGGTCACGGTCCGATGCAGAGTATATAGTATAGCCTTTATAACTGTATTATTTTAACAAATTTTTTCAGATTGTTGTTTACAATTATTTACTACTCGAGTCAGTATTTTTCTTTTTTTAAAGAATGCAATATTTATGGACCCCCTTCTGTTTTGCTTAAAAAAAAAAAAAAAGATCTTTTGAGACAAATGACCTTCACAGTACTAAAGACTATAGTGCGACTTATCGTCAGTAAAAATTTGAATTTTTTTTATCAATTAACAAAGAAACTTACGGCGAGTTAAAGTGAGAGGTATCAATTTTATAGGCAGAAAACCGTGATTTTTTCAACATTTTCAATAACTTAATGGGATAACGAAACTAACTGAAATTTTAACACACAATAGAGTATAGTTTTTCCGAAGTCAGTTGAACATGCATAAAAAAACAAGCAATCAAATTGAATGAGTTTCATGGGCGTCCCTAAAAAAGTTTTCTGCTAAAGGTAGAAAATTATAATAATTTGTATATAATGTGTAGAAAATTTTTATTATATGTTCATTTGACCAACAACATATTTTAATTATTTATGTCCTCAAACAATTTTATTATATTGATGGTAAATTTCATTTTGTTCCGTTTCAAAAGGTCTCCAAAATGCCATGTTGTGATAATATTAATAAACAAAATATCCCTCTTATTTCTCCCTTTCGCAATTGTCATATGAATGATTGATAGAAGGTACCTATAGTAAATTAAAATTATCTGAATCACATCAAATTCCGCATTCCCGCACTGCACTGCCAAGCTACTTGTCTAGAACTGAAATTCACGACGCAGTTGACCGAAGCAACTGTATGGGACATTATTTGCCCGCACGCGCATTCTTCAACTGGGCGTATACATTTCTACCAGCTGCACGTTTAGTCCCACCAGACCTCTGTATGGGTATGGCTAAATAAATATGGGAACAAGTTTTTCAAATATTTCAATGCCGAGTTGCTGCGTAGGGACCGAGCCTGGTGCATACCTTGAATGTATGGTTCTTCAATTGACTTTTTCAAATTTTTCACCCTTATGCACCCTTATGAAATTATATGTACCTATATTATTTACCAGTAATTATATTCCAGTCCAACGGTATCTTGCTCAGTCATTTTTTGCAGTGGGAATCATTATATTGGAATTAGATAAGAACAATTTCTTGACGGTCTTACCTGCTAGGGGAATTCCATTACACATCTTGTTAATAATAACTTAAAATTTTAATAATATTTCCCTGATAGATACAATAATAATATATAATATAATATGTTATGCCTATACAATTTAGGGTGGGCCACAAAAAAAACGATTATTTTTTTTTCGTGTCTCCTGTGAAAATATATTAGTTTATCATGTTTTAAGAGCCCCCTCAAAACGTCAGGTCAAAGAAAAAATTTTTTAGAGGTCGTTCAAGATTTTTAAAAATGTCCAAAATCGTCAAATTTAATTTTTTTGTGTTTAATTTTTTTCCCGTTTTTTTATCATTTTCTAGGTTGAAAAAAATCTCGATTCTGAAAGTTTCAAATCGATATTTTAATTTCTAAAGGTCACTCATAATTATTTTAATTTTCAAAGTAGTGTATCTATGTTTTCGAGCGATCTCTAAAAAATAAATATCAACGAACTAATAATTTATTTTTTATTGAATTGAAATTGAAAGATAAAAAATTCAATTTTTGACGATTTTGGAAATTTTTAAAAATCTTGGAACCTCTAAAAAAAATTTTTGAGCTGATTTTTTGAGGGAGCTCTTAAAACATGATAAACTAACATATTTTCACGACACAAAAAAAAATCTTTTTTTTTGTGCCACCCTACTATACATATTATTCTCCAAACGTAATTAGTAGCAAGTTAGTATAAGTATATATAAGTAGCTATATATTTTAGTAATTAGGCAGTGTTTTTAAATTAATACGACTCACCAAAGTAAAAAAATAATTCAAGTTATATCATTTTTACTGAAAATAGCAGTTAATTTACGTATCGGATCGTTAACGTGAAAATATAAACATTAGACTGTTGACTGTTCCTGTTATACGTTTTTTAAGCTTTTGAAGAAGAAACTACATGTAATTTTAAAAATTATATCTGCTTTTATAATAAAGGAATGGTAATTATAAGATTGTTTAACCTTATTAACTAAAAATTATTGCCTACTTAATAAAAAAAATATTATTGTCCTCGATAATCTATTAATGATTAATAAAATCTTTACTCTCTTTCCTTATAAGATTGTATGTACACAAATTGGAGCCGCTCCTGAAAAATCGAGCCGTTTACGTCCAGCGTTTATTATTAGACTTCGTCGTTCGGTTAAAAAACACACCTTGAAGCGTTGGCCGCTAGAGCAGCACCTGCCGGGGTCCCTTTTCGTGATTTACGCTGGGCGATATTTTTTGTACAAAATCCCGTCCTTAATAGTTATTTTATTTGCATATGTTGTGAAATCAGAAATGACAAGGGTGCTTCTTTATCATTACCACTATCAACTTACTTTTCGCAACATTTTCTTTACTCAAAAGTGAGTCTTCAATGTAGCCTTCCGCCACAGTGCTCGATCTCGATCCTCCTTGTCATTTAAGACAAGTAAGGTCACCACCGGCATCAACTAAAAGGATTCGTCGTAATGCGTGTACACTTTACTCTTTCCAGTTGTCCAGCTTCTAAAATTTTGCCATTTCTTGCGAAACGGCACTGGTTTTATGAATATCGACCACCATTCGATAACACTCTCCATTATCATATCTGAGAAATAATCGACGTTCTACCAATCTGGATGGACGTAAAGCCACCATAAAAACTTAAATAATTGTTACCCAGCACAGTAAAAGAACGTTGTTTTGGTATTGGGAATTTTTATAATTAGGGCGGATTTCACATCTTCAACATTATCAATTGTTAAACTGACTCAAAACGGCATGCGCCTGCAACCCCTAATATTAGGAGGACCTATAAAGAAGCTTTTTAAAAAAATTGTTCTTTTATTTTTAAAGCATCATCAAACATAAATTATCAGGTGCACTATTCAAAAAGCTATCAATTTGTTTCTTTGTAAATACTCGCGATTGTTTCGGTACATATCCCTCATTTTGTCTTTTGAGAAAAGCTTGTAACTGAATATTTGCTTATATCAATCCTTTTCTTTATATCCAACGTTGGACCGTAACATGGAATAATATTGTGACCAAAGCGTTGACGGCTTATTACTTTAATTATGAATTTATGGTCTAATTTGGCACTTATGTTCGGCTAATCACTGTTAAATTACGAAAACTGTGAAAGTAATGGTTATAAATCAATATTCCACCTTAATTACAGTTACAAAGTGACATATTATTTTTGTTATAGTGATCAAAGCTAGGAGTATTTTGACAAAACAAATACTAAATAGTATTTTAAATATAAAATAGTATTTTATAGTAGTAGTCGGTCGGTAGCCGCACGGTTTAAGGCCTCAGTACTTAAATCGATGTGTTCTAATTCTGCCCGGGTTCGATTCCCGCGGCTGGTAGACCGTAGATTAGCTATGCTTGTACGGAGGATTGGCACCCTTTGTGCAGGTATGGTAAGGTGGAAGAATGTTGGCTTGGGTCAATGTGAGAGATTGACACCGGTTGGCATTAATGAGATTTTCCAGGTTTCCCTCATTCCTGCACTGAATGGTGGTTAGGGCCTACCAACATAAGTCGCTCCTGGGCGCAAATGCGGCCTGCTTAATAATAATA
>NW_019417626.1:55904-57257 GCF_000390285.2 Anoplophora glabripennis | reverse complement strand
CTTTTACTTTACATATTTTATATTTCCTTTTCATAAATTTATAATTTAATTCGTTTCCTGCTGTTTTAGATACAGTTTTCTCACAGACTATAGCAATTCTATTTTAAACGTTGGGCATCAAGTAACCGGCTGATGATGTTCAGAGAGCATCCGATGACAGGTGATCGACATTTACATATGTTTTTACATTCCTTTATAATTTTTTTAATCTATGAATACTATTTTGTAATGAATTAATAAATTTCGTATAAGCATTAGTGCTATTCTAAAAAAAAAACATCTTTGACTCTTTCTTGAGATTAAAAAATTACAGTCTGCAAAAGGTAGTCTAATCTGTAGTGATAATGTGGTGTACTATGATTTTGCTGACTATGGTTAAAGAAAAAATTATCCTTAAAGATTCAGTTTTCACAGTTCAGTTTTCGCCATGAGCTGGGCAGGTAATATACTACACCATTTTTTTATATACTGGTAATAATTTAAAAATTTTTCCTCCCTTAGTAGATGCAGCTTACATCACCTGCTGGGTGCAGGAACATATATCCCATATTGCTGTTGTAAGTTTCATATAAATTTTATTTTCTAGTGTGTACACCCTCGGGAATAATCCGGAGGGTGAGTTATACCCTCGAGGTAGGGTATGCCAGAGCACCGTGGGTAACACTGTGGGTTGGTATATAAACACATATATATTTATACTGTAGCTATATAATTTGTTTTTGTTTCATGTTCTGACACGGATCGTTGAACCGACTTTATTGATGAAATATCTCTCTATATGTTATACTCACCTATTTTCTTCAGAATAAAAATGATTTTAAACCAGTTATCTGTCCTTTTATTGAACAACTGTTCCATATCCCGTTAAAAAAATATATATATGTTGACTATTTAACAGCAGTTTCATGCTTGTTCAATTAAACAGAAGTAGTTTTATTTTGTTTTTATTATTCTTTTCATATGTTAGTACGAGAATTTTGCAGCATGAAGATTACAAGGTAAGTACCTAATTTTATAATTTATATATTTTAATTCCTCAAACAAGATTCAATAATGTTAACTTAATTAAAAATAACATTTTTTATATTGATATCTCTTTTATGATACGTATTCACTGAAATTAGGCTCCTATAATAAAAAACCAAGAGCTGTATACCAAATTTACATCAGGAATATCTATTGTTACTTTATGAAATAGAATTACAATCAAATTCAAATTCAAATTTGAAAGCGCATTTTGATTATACCCCGCATAAATAAATATGTAAATATAGTAGTACTAAACTATAGAAACACTAGGAATTTTTATTGGTAACGGTAATATGTAAAACCTATATGTATTATCATCAAACT
>NW_019417626.1:52608-55214 GCF_000390285.2 Anoplophora glabripennis | reverse complement strand
CCTAAACACTAATCCGTACTTTCTAGGCACAAAGTGTTCCAAATTCGCCTCGATTGCCGGCAAAGACCTCCTTGGCAAAAATACTGCGTTCTCACCCAAGTCGACAAGAACCGTCTTCCCAAACCGGGTGTTAACTATTTTTATCCCACAAATCGGTATGGGCTGGTCCACAGGGAGATCCTGTAGATTAATTACTGGATTCCTGCGGATCGAGGAAACCTCATTAATTTGACTTAGATTCATACTACAACAACAATAGAAAAATCAAGTGTAAAAGAGCGAAAAAATAAATAAATAAAAAATAAAGGATGTGTTTAGTAAATAATTGACTATTTCAAAAACAAATAACTTACTTGTATTTTGTAAAGCGACACTAGTGATAATAACTTTAACAAGCTGTTGCTGTAGACGGTGTAAGCAAATAAACGCACATAAACTACTGAAGAACTAGCTGGAGACTAATTGCTTCTGCAAGCTATCGATGTAGACTGGTAAATGATAACTTTATTTCACTGTGTATATATATCATCAGTTGACCGTGACTCTTATTACATCCGGCCGACGTTCGTTATTCTTATCGCATGCTGTCTAGACGCTACGTGGCCACAATTTTTGCTAACATTACAATTATAAAGGAAATAATAATATATCAGGTTACAGTTTATACTAAAAAGCAAGTCTGAACCTGTAGGAAACAGGTCTGAACCAGTAGAAAATAAGTCTTAAATTGAGGTGACCTTGACCCTAGGTGACCTTGACCTCAGACAACCCGAGGTCGATGACCTTGACACGACCTTGACCCCAAGCGACCAGAGGCCGATGACCTTGACAAGACCTTGACCCCAGACGACCAGAGGCCGATGACCTTGACTTGACCCTGTTCCAGACGACCAGAGGTCATGACCTTGAATTGACCTTGGCGAGACCTTGTCCACAGACGACCAGAGGTCATGACCTTGACATGACCCTGGAGTGACCTTGACCCCAGACGACCAGAGGTCATGACCTTGGAGTGACCTTGACCCCCAGACGGCCAGAGGTCACGACCTTGGCATGACCTTGACGTGACCTTCTCCCCAGACGAGCAGGGGTCAACACCTTAACATGACCGTGTCGTGGCCTTGACCCCAGACGACCAAATGTCGATGACCTTGGCACGACCTTGACCCCAGACGACAAGAGGTCGATGACCTTGACACGACCTTGTCCGCAGACGACCAGGGGTCGATGACCTTGACGTGACCTTGTCCCAGACGAACAGGGGTCGATGACCTTGACATGACCTTGACCCCAGGCGACCAGAGGTCGATGACCTTGAGGTAACCTTGACCCCAGACGACCAGAGGTCGATGACCTTGGTCTAGAATGATGCAATACCGAATAAGAATGACGCAATGCTGTTAAAGAATATATCAGGTTAAAGTTTCTGATAAAAAACAGGTCTGAACCAGTAGAAAACAACTTGACCTCGAATAATGCAATATCGGATAAGAATGACGCAATGCTGTTAAAAAACACTACAAGTAGAATCAAATACTATTAAAGGAAAAGTAATTACAATTAAGTCTATCGAGGGTTTTAAGCATATCATTTTAATATCTATCAAACAAAATATTTCAATATATTTCAGTATATTATCCTAAGTAAATGCTCATAGGTTAGCAAAATCGTATCCTATTTGCTGGTGGATCCGTTTAAAATATTTATGTTTAATAGTAATAAGCCTTTATCATACTTTATGTAAAATAATAGTACATGAGAGATATTTTTACTATTGTTAGATAATTAAACAGATACCTAAAGTGTGATACGAATTATTATAGATTTACCATTTCTTTCTCTCCCAATATAAGTAGGTATTATTCACTCATAAAATAAATAATAATAATAACGTATTAAAAATAATACATGCCTTTAGGAAATTAAAAGGAAATCTAAATTTCAATTATTACAAATATTTATGAACATATAGAAGGTAGACTTGACAGGTGTCACATTTCAGCTACATCAATTGTTTATATTATATTATCACCTTGGTTAGTTGTAAAACAATTGTGTTTTTTCGAGGGACACTTAATACGGTGTACAAGATAAAGGCCGGATATTCTCATATTGCTTTAGCAAATTTCATAAGCAGTATTTTAACTAACATTACATCATCTACAGTGCTAATGATTATATACAGGGTACTCTTTCATAAATTCCATTTGTAGAAGTGCAGTAATACATGCATGGAAATAGTTAACTTTGAACACTTTGATTACATTGGGCTATTGGAATATGTATGTTCACTCTCTGATCCTTTCCTTCTCGCAGAGCATGCAGTTCTGCAAATTATTTACGATATCATTATCTTGAAAAGGCGAACTCACATTGCATATTTTCAAGTTATGAATGTCAATATTTCCATCGGAAGTAAACGAAAACCCAATTGCATGGGGTATATGACGCTCGTTGAAATCGCGATGACGATGTGAGCTACGTCCGAATTTATCGAGACTCATCGTGTAGAATGATGAAAAATCGTTCGGTAAACAACTTTATAGTATTTGATCTAAGTAGGATATGCGTGACGACGTGACGTAAAACGTGACGTAAACGTGACG
>NW_019417626.1:50619-51340 GCF_000390285.2 Anoplophora glabripennis | reverse complement strand
CGACTGTTATAAAGTAAATAAGTCGATTGGAGATTTTGATACCTGGAGGTCATTACCTATTTTAAACTGCTCCGATTATGAAGATGTATACGCAGACGCACTCATCGTAGCGTCTGAAAATACGACAACAGATTTGAATACAATTTCTGGACTTATTTACTTTATAACAGTCGCTACAATTGTATTAATACTGAAGAGTATTGCAAAAATCATTCAAAAGTATTATGGTTAATGTAGCGAAAACAGCATAAACTCCACATTTTTACCGCAGTCCTCCAGATTGACTGGTATCAACAACATACGGTTCAGTAGCGCAGCTCCTTCAAGAATTACAACCCTACCACCTCGATTGTTTAATATTCAAGTTGTTATCAGGAAACAAAGGGACTAAAAACACAACTTTTGTTCTGTAAATTTAATCATTAGATGTTCAATTATTCTTCAATATATTATAGTCAAGTGTAGCAATAGGTGCTTTTAAAGAGAGCGTAATGTCTGGTAGGAAGCCAATCGAAGTAATTAGTCCAAGCATTCTGTCACGGATTAATGTTAAATTTGCAGAAATTATTACCTGGACAAAAAAAATATGACCGTATAGAAAATTAAATTTTAAATTGAGTTTCTTGTTCTTTAAACTCGATCCAATATGGCGAACATGGTTAAAAAAAATCGCAAAGTTGAAAAAAACTGTTTTTCTAAAATAACTAAAAAAATATAGCAC
>NW_019417626.1:42080-48348 GCF_000390285.2 Anoplophora glabripennis | reverse complement strand
TAAAGGAAATAATATATCAGGTTAAAGTTTATGCTAGCGTGGCAGTATTAAAGGAAATAATATATCAGGTTACAGTTTATGCTAAAAAACAGGTCTGAACTTGTAGAAACTTGATCTCGAATGCTGCAATACCAGATAAGAATGACGCAATACTGTTTGGAGGTCATTGACCTCCCCTTATTATGATTGAATTTTAAATTTACCACCAACTGGTCATGTAACGTCACTTCCATGCCGCCATGATACTTCTTGTATGACGGTACTTCCATGCCGCCATGATACTTCTTGTATGACGTCACTTCAATGCCGCCATGACACTTCTTGCATGCGAATACCCACGCATCTCTTGCACAACGACAATGCCCACAAGAAGCCGCTGAAGGAGCGCGCCGAACTCGATGAACACTGACCATGTGGTGACCTTGACCCCAGGTGACCTTGACCCTAGTCGACCTTGACCTCAGGTGACCTTGACCACATGTGAAATTGACCACAGGTGACCTTGACATGACCTTGACCCCACAGGTGACATTCACGTGACCTTGGGGCGACCTAGACGCCAGGTGACCTTGACATGACCTTGGGGTGGCCTTGACCCCAGGTGACCTTGCCACGTCACTTCCTGGTCCAGAACCCGCCTCATATATCTACTATTATAGTCAAGGGTCGTCATAAAATTAGGCGTCCAAATAGGGACGTCAGTGACGTCGATAAATCTAGTAAATTAGAATTCGCAATTGTGAATTAAGATTCCGTTTAGAGTTGGTAGTATACCGGGGGCGGCCACAAGTAACGTCTGAACCGAACAGTCACCACCGCAAAATCAAAACCAAAATAAAGTAAAGTATATAAAAGGCGTTACAAAAATTTGGCGACCGAGTAAAGTACGTTACAATAATTTGGCGCCCGAGCAGGGACCGTTATTTTCTTTTGGATCGTTATTTTCTTTTAAATACTGTATACAGAGTGACCCATTTGAAAGCGGGCCACCCTCATAACATTTTTATTTATGGAGCGATTTTAACGAAATTTGTTTTGAAATGTGGAGGGGAAAAGGTGTATTTTGGGGTAAAGCGGCGTCCAGTTTTTTTTTAAACCAAGGCCTACTGGATCATATTCAGAGGCTGAAAAATCCAGAATCCATATTAGCGATTTTTTTAGAAAAAATCTGCGTACGCCACTGGATTCGGCGTCCCCTGAAATGGATCTGTACCAAATTTTATGAAAAAATATTCAACATTAACGATTCTACGGCTAAATTGTTGTCAAGTTGTTTATTATGCATTAAGAAGCTTTTTATCTAGTAACCCATGCGATAGTAAATCAATCACAACAAATATTTAATAACAACATTTAATAGACATCCCTATATCAAAATACAATGAAACAAACAGACAAATAAACGATACAATAAAATAAAATTAACACACATAAATTAACTTTAAATTCTGGATTTTAAACTAAATCTCCATTTAATTGAATGAACATTTTTGTAAATGTTGCGTCGTCACTAAAAAAATTTAATAAATAATGTCGATCCCACAGTTATTCATAATAGTGTCAATCTTTGTTTTATTTAAACATGCTCTAATAATACAGCTCCATAGTGATGAACAATTTATTTATTTATTTATTTATTTATTTATTTATTTATTTATTTAAGTTACACCACCAGACAATATTGTTAATAATAGGCTTTGCAATTACTTAAGTCGCAGATGACTGAACAAAAGACGAATATATCCAATTTATTAGCGCTGAAATTACAACACATCAATTGTCTAATGTTATGGCACACATTCAAAGATACTGCATTCAATTAATTTTATGATAATTCCTCATTGGTTTTTCTGTTTGTTGTTTCATTGTATTTTGATATAAGGATGTCTATTAAATGTGTTATATTAAATATTTGTTGTGATTGATTTGTTATCGCATGGGTTACTAGATAAAAAGCTTCTTAATGCATAATATACAATTTGACAGAAATATAGCCGTAGAAGCGTTAATGTTGAATATTTTTTCATGAAATTTGGTACAGATCCATTTCAGGGGACGCCGAATCCAGTGGCGTACGCATATTTTTTTCTAAAAAAGTCGCTAATATGAATTCTGGATTTTTCAGCTCCTGAATGTGATCTAGTAGGCCTTAGTTTAAAAAAGAACTGGACGCCGCTTGGCCCCAAAATACACCTTTCCCCCCTCTACATTTAAAAAAAAATCGTCAAAATCGCTACATAAATAAAAATGTTATGAGGGTGGCCCGCTTTGAAATGGGTCACTCTGTAGATACCGTTATTTTCTATTATTGTAATACCGTTTAGAAACTGTTATTTTCCTTTTATTTAAATAGTGTTGAGGGACCGTTGTTTATTTCTATGTAAATATAAATAAAAGCTGTCATTTGCTTTATGAAATAATTAAAGACTATTGTTTACCGTCTAAATTTAATTTAGAGAATTTGTTTAATTGTTGAAAGGCCTGAATTTTTTTTATAATTGAAAAACCAAAGTAAATATTTTGAATTCCGTTGAATGCGGTTAGAGCAATTTTCTTTGTAAATATTGAGGTTAGAACAAGACCGATTTGAATTTGATACTTTTAATATCAAGTAGAGTCAAATACCGAAAATAGTCAATGTTACCAGTTTTTGTTTAAGCCTGTTCTGAAGGCACTAAGGTTGTAAAATTGATTTGTCCGTATAGAGTTAAAGGCAAAAATCCGAATTTAATTAAATCCGAACCAATCCGACTTTTCCCGGAAAAGTTAACCGCTAATTTTTCCGAAATTAATCGAGCTAGACATCTAATATTCAAGACTAAGTCTAGTAGAAGGATTTACTACCGATAACCGAGTTCACCCGAAGCCTTCCTAGCCACCGCAGAGGCGTCGAAAGTGTCATTTTCATCATTTTCAAGGGTGACGAACCGATTACAACCAGTTCCGAACCGATTCGACAAGTCACCTCCAAGATATAACCGATAAATCGTTGGAAAACACGAATTAAGAAAAGTTTGACTATTAATTAGTACCAGGCGTGCAAATAGAGCACCAACACCGATTTTGACATTTTACCCGGATTTTCACCCGGAGTTTCCCGGAGTCAGGATTTGAGTGGAATATAGCAAGTGACTCCTCATTTTTAAGTAAATCGAGGGTGTACATTCGATTTTTGATAGTTTTATTGCAATCCGAGCTACCGTTTCCGAGATAGGTTATCCCTATCTACCGATACCGACTTTATTTTATTGAAACGTCTGGCTGGATTGTAGTAAGCTATTAGAATGCCGTCCGACACCGGCCGCAATAACATACCGCACCCAGAGAAACCTGAACAATCCGGAACTTCCAGTGAGGATGAACAATCGCCATCAAAAGTGAGCTGGATTTATACGCTCAAGAAAGATGAGCTTGTCCGAGAGCTAGAAAAATTCTCTTTGACCACCAAGGAAACATTACCTATACTCCGAAAAAGATTAGTAACCTTTTTCTGTGAGGGTTATCCCAAATCTGGGAAAAATTAGCGATATCCATCTTCATCCTCTGGACCTGATACCAAACCGCCTCGTTTCCAGCCAAACATGGAATCCACAAGGAGAGCCGTTAAAAAGAACCACAGTATTGGGGATATATGTGACACAGTCCGAACTTGGAAGTTGCAGTTCAATAGAAAAACCGACGCTACCGAATTCCTGGAAAAATTATATGAACTGCAGGAGAAAAGCGAAATCTCCACTCCCGAATTATTACCAGCCCTGTTCGAAGTTTTTCAAGGAAATGCTCTGGCATGGTACCGCACTAACCGGGATTCCTGGACTACATGGGAAGAATTTTTGGCCGATTTTAAATTATTTTATTTACCGGCAAACTACCAGGACTTTCTGGAAGAGCAAATTCAAAATCGTAAGCAGAATACTTGCGAAATCGGGAGAGATTATGTTGTGGCGTTACAAACATTAATCCGCCGCCACGGAGGATTTTCACCAGAAAAGATGCTGCGTCGCTTATACGCGAATTTACTGCCAGAATACCGCCAGTATATACGTCAACGTGACATCACGAGTACTAGTGATCTGATAGCCCGAATAGATGAATTTGAGATGTTGAGTAAAGAGCTCAAATACCGAAAGATATTACCGGGCTATTGCTCAAACCGAAAAGAGTTACCGCCTCCAAGAAACCGGGAACCAGTAAATTCACGGCCCCCGTTTAGGCCCCGAACTTCCGTAGAAAATAGGACCAGGCCAGAACCCACCCCAGAAAAGCCTGCTGGACCAGCCCCACCATCACCTGAGACCCGACCTACACAATCGACACCATCACCTGGTAGTTACAACTGGAGAACTATTTGCTGGAGATGTGGTCAACCTGGCCACAACCGATATGAATGCCGAGCTCCGCCGAAATTATTTTGCTCCAGATGTGGGCAAAATGGAGTGATGACCCGCGACTGCAAATGTAATCGCTCTTCAACATCACATAATGCAGCCATCACCGGAGGAGACAACCGCCCACATATACAAGTGAAAATTAAGAACAAATATTTTTCCGCACTTGTAGATACCGGAGCTTTGCTCTCTTACATAAGCAATAAAGTAGCCGACTATTGCAAAGACCTGAACATGCCATTCCAAGAGGTAGAAACAGCGACTACCGTATTGGCCAATGGGCAACAAGTAACCGTGCGTGGTGGATATCACCTGGAGTTTTTAATAAATGGAACCAAGTTTTCCCAATGAATACACCATCTACCTGATTTAACATCCGACATGATAATTGGGATGGACATACTAAGCCGAAATAATTTTAGGATGGACTTATTAAGTAACACCATTTACTTAAATGATAAGAAAGTCCATAGGTCACCGCCGACAACCCCGTATACTTCAGTGGGAGAACTCTCCCTGCACTTAACCGAAGATGAAGAAACCCGACTACAACAATTCCTGGATCAGGAATTACCGAGTTTTTCCGATATACAAGGTGCTACTAAGCTAATCCAGCATCAGATCCGCCTTTCCCAAGCAGAACGGAATAAACAAAGATACCGACCTCAGAACCCCCGCATGCAGGCAATTATTAACCAGGAAGTGGACGATATGCTAGAACAAGGGATACTAGAACCGTCAAGTAGCCTTTGGAGTTCACCAGTAGTGATAGTCCGGAAGAAGGATGGAAGTCCAAGATTTTGCATCGACTTCAGGAAAGTAAATGAAGTCACCCAGAAAGATGCATACCCCCTACCGTACATCAGTGCCATCCTGGACAAACTTCGCCGAGCCCTTTATATCTCTAGCATCGACCTGAAACAGGGGTACTGGCAAATTCCCCTGTCAGCCGAAAGTAAACCTGTCACCGCTTTTACCGTCCCCGGAAGAGGCCTTTTTCAGTTCAGAGTAATGCCGTTTGGACTCCATTCCGCACCTGCCACTTTTCAACGCCTGTTAGACCGTATCATTAGTCCCGAACTAGAACCGCATGCATTTGCATATTTAGACGATATAATTGTCTTAGGGGAAACATTTGAGGACCATCTGGAAAACCTGAAGGAAGTTTTCCGCCGACTACGTATGGCCAACCTGAAATTAAATCCTGACAAATGCCAGTTTGGCAGGAAATCATTGAAATATTTAGGCCATATGGTAACCGCTGAGGGAATCCTCACCGATCCAGAAAAAGTGGAAGCAATCCAGAAGTTTCCAACCCCGAAAAATGCCAGAGAAGTCCGACGCTTTTTAGGTACAGCTTCCCGATACCGTAGATTTGTTCCGTCATTTTCAGAAGTAGTTGCAACGTTAACCAGACTACTCAAGAAAAATTACCGTTGGAAATGGACTGCCGACCAGGAAAAAGCTTTCACAGCTTTAAAGAAATGTCTTACCGAAACCCCGATTTTGACTTGCCCCGATTTTGAGACACCGTTTGTATTACAGACCTATGCTTCCGATATTGGCCTAGGTGTGGCCCTGACCCAAAATATTGAGATAACCGAACATGTCGTGGCATATGCTAGCCGCACCCTCAACTCCGCCGAGAAAAATTATTCCACCACCGAAAAGGAATGTTTAGCCATCGTGTGGGGAATTGAGAAAATGAGGCCATATCTGGAAGGATACCGTTTTACCGTTATTACCGACCACCAGTCACTCCGTTGGCTTCACTCCGTTAAAAATCCGACTGGACGTCTAGCAAGATGGAGCATATTTTTACAACAATATGACTTCGACATCCAGTACCGCCGAGGAGCTTTAAACCGTGTTGCTGATGC
>NW_019417626.1:35350-40032 GCF_000390285.2 Anoplophora glabripennis | reverse complement strand
TACTGTGAAAACCATGAAGAGAGAATCGCTAAATATCTGATATAGTTTATTTAATTTGCATGCGCGGTTCCTTGCTACTCGATCGGTGATTGTAAATCACAAATGTTTATAAAACAAAGTATGAGTTCATCGATGGGTGGCATAGGAGCGGGCATTGACTAATAAGCAGTGGTTGTATTCAGGTCGAAAATATTAAAGTTATTTTAATCAGTTTTACCTAAATCTTTAATTTTAAAAGTAAACCAAATATTAGTTTTTAACAATTCAGAAGTGGGATACTTCCTCGTTTCTTTGTGGTGAATTAAGAACAAAAAGTGAAGAAAAATGCCTAAAACAAAGCCGATAAAACGTAGAAATAAACGCAAAAATTCGTCAACTAGTGCTAGCAATAGTAGTTCTAGTAGTACAAGCAGTTTGTGCAGCACGTGTAGTGGTAGTAGTAGTGATTCTTCACTAAGAAATGAAAGACTACGCCGTAAAGTGAAAACATTGAAACGGAAATTGCGGAGTAAATCAAGTGCCTACTATGGAAAAATTGATAGTGTACCAACGTTTAGCGGAGGTTTTCAAGAAACAATAAATGTGAAACAGTGGATAAACAATATCGATACAACTGGTGATATGTTTGAGTGGGATGAAAAGGCACGTGTGTATTGTATGGTGAATAAACTAAAAGGAAATGCTCGAACCTGGTATTTAAATCAAGATAATACGAAATTGTCTTGGGAGGAATGGAAGAAGAAACTTAAAAATGCTTTTCCACCACAACAATGTGTTTTCGATAAATTGAGGGAACTTGTCAACGTTCAACGGGAACCTTCACAAAATTTGGTGGATTTTTATTACCAGAAGGTAGCGTTAGGGCAATATTGTAAGCTGGAGGACAAAGTTATAGTGGATGTCATCGCCAATACGATCAACGATCCTTTCCTAAAGTCAGGTATTCGTGCAGCAGCTTGCGTAAGTACCAAGCATTTATTACAATTTTTAATCGTTAATGCAGACCGTACACGTCATATACAACGTGATCGTGATGTTAAATTAAGATCAAATACGCAATTTCCAAGACATAACAATAATAGTGAACCTGGACCTTCGCGAATTACTCAAGAACGCGATTCAACACAATTGAAATGTTACCCATGTGGCAAACCCGGACATAAAAAAATTAATTATGATGCTTATAATTCGAACAAAAGCTGTACCTTTTGTAAACGAAAAGGACATGTCGTGTGCGAGTGTTGGAAGAAAATAAAACGTGACGAATCGTCTAAACAGGAACTGAAAAGACTTGATTGTGGTCGGGTTGTGAATAAAGATAAAAAGTTTTATAAACTAAACTAAATTGGAGATGAAAAACTTTCCGGTTACGTAGGCAGTAGTTGTAACACCATAAAATTAAGTGCTGTTTATTAATTGGGACTTGAAATAAAAACTGATGACAGTAACAGTGGTTACGGTGGTGCTACAGTTAAACCGTTTGCCACTGTATCCGTCGAAATTGAGATAGATGATATTAAATTAGTCACGATTTTCTTTGTTGTGTCTAGGAGCCGGCATTGACTAATAAGCAGTGGTTGTATTCAGGTCGTAAATGTGAAATTAAAGTTATTTTAATCAGTTTTACCTAAATCTTTAATTTTAAAAGTAAACAAAATATTAGTTTTTAACATTATCTACACTTTATTTTATAAGTCAGTTATGAAAACAGATGGATGCTTTTCCATTACAGAAATGATAAGAATGCATAGTGTATTAGTTTAGTAACATTCAACGATTTACCTCTATGGTCAAAGCTGTTGGATATTACTCGTATTTCAGCAGTCTCATGGAACAATATTTACTTTATGAAACCAAGCCTATTTTATGTATATAAACAATAAAAGATTCATATTTCAACAGTTTACAAAAAATTTGTTTGTCTAACAAATGAAAGCCACATAATAAGATTTTTATCCATTGTAATAAATTGAGTAATATTATGTATAGTGTGTGTCTGTCTGAGCCCGAGCACCCCCCTAAAACTTTTTTCACCCGATTCGATTTTTTTTTTTATATATAGCGGGCTTGTAGATGTATGATGATTTAGTCGGTACTCCATGGCCTACCGTGATTTTTCTATGAGCGATTTTTTGGAAAATCGCAGGATAAAAAAATATTCTGATTATGTAGTCACCGGATTAAAAAAAATAATCGAATTACGTAGTCGCTCAAAAAAAATCACGGGAAGCCATGGAGTACAGGCTGAATGCACCTCGTTCTACAAGTACATTTAGAAAGCCACTGTACACTATATATAAAAAAAAACATTTGAATCAGGCATCTCAAATAGAAACTTTGCAGGGAATTTTGGTTCTTAATGGTCCACATTGCATTTCTAATATATTGTAACATTTCATGTACTTTGATAGAGGTATTCAATTATCTTCTCTAATTTAGATTGGATTTAGTTACTACAACTACAACTAATGACAGTGTTCATCTAGTGGAAGTCTAAAGGAGGTTGATCCAACAGATCATTTAATTGGTAAGTCAACAGGTGTTTGCAGAAGTAATAGTTATTCCTATATTAATTAATGTGCATCCTGAAATATAGATGTTGTCGTATTCCACCCTTCGAGCGAGCTTCAGGATTTCAGAACACCCCGTATATTTATAGGAGTTATAATCTTGTACCTACGGATATGCCGGAGACCGCTGAATTGAAAAGGAGGCGAAACAATCATATTCACCTACCTTTCCAATTCAAACCNCATGCCTTTAACACGCAAAGTCATTACTATAACCTCCGCCGGCGTGACTGGCGATGTCGCGTAGGAGACCGGGTAATGAAGCGAGAGAATCCGTTGTCGTCCGCTGTTAGAGGTTTTGCGGCAAAATTAATTAATTAAAGTAATTGCACCCGTGGCTTATGACTTAAAATCCGGAACGGGAAAGAAATGAAAAAGAATCCACATCAAGGATTTAAAACCCGTACCTGAACCGAATGCATAATGCATACGCGAGGAACGCAACCAGTCACAAGGGAAAGCCCCAAGCATACCGGAAATCCTGTCTATTTAAACCGATGTCGTTGTTGTAATTAAATTATTTTCTTGTCTCTCCCCAAGGAAATGGAAAGTCACGTAATTGAAGTCCACATAACCGAATCTGATGAGACAGATTTCCTCCTCGTCGCTCTTGACGAGACCATAAACGAGAAACCCAGTCTCGTCGAATCCGTTACCGACGGTACCGTCCACCAAGAAGACACCGCAACGTGCCCAACAATCAGAGAACCCGTGAAACCAGTCAAAACTGTGATATCCGATCCCGATCCGAAGGACGTCGCAGCACCCCGGCGCCGAGCAGAATCCAGACCAGGGATCACCAACCAATTTATTTACCAGTGGACACTCATGTCCTCTGTTGGCGCTGTGGCTATCCCGGCCATGTGCGAGCGCACTGCATTGGTACCCTCCGGCTTTTCTGTTCTCAATGCGGTCAAATGGGTGTCATGAGCCGAGACTGCACCTGTCAAGGAACCCCGAGACAACACCGGAACATGGAACATGGAACATGGAACGGAACAAAAGCCGCCCCGACGCCTACTGTCTAAAGGCGTACAATGTTGCCTATACCTGCAGGCACTTAGAACTCCGCGGCGAGACCAAGCTACGCAGTGGGCAGGAATCTCAGTACAACGAACCGGACGACGGGCTAGGTCACTAAGTTCGTACTTCAAGCCATGAGCAAGATACCCAGCATTTCTTAATCCGTGTTGTAAAAGGTGTATGTGGCCCTAATAAAGCATTGGTCACGAATGGGACACACGCCTTAATAGGAGAAACTTTTAGTTACCGTTATTAGTTTTAAGTTAATTCCAGATAGTGATAAGTTTTAAAGAAAAATAAAATAAAATTCTTTTATTTTATTTTTCCTGCCTTATGGCTCCTGCCTAGTCAAGGGGGGATTGAAGCAATAAAACAACCGTTCCTGCACGAAGATCCTCAGTTCAGATCCTGAACTCGAAGAGCTCCAGTACCAGCCCGAGGACCTGAAAACCGACCAGAGACCGCCACCCGACCCAAGGAGTTAGCCGCCAGAAGCAACCGTCCGGAATAAGTAAGCAAATTGTATTTTCCTATTTTCACTTGTCCTGCTATGGTATAAGTCTGGCCGTTTTAAACTCTGGCAAGACAGCGTTGTCGGCGAGGGTTTGGCTGGGTGCTCCACCGCCCTCGTTCAACGAACGTTGTCCGTCACGTCAACCGAACTGCTGGTTTGGCTGGGTGCTCCACCGCCAGCGGAAGACGTTGAGTGCAGGCTCGTACGGCAGCAGCGTTATCGGCGACGGTTTGGCTGGGTGCTCCACCGCCGTCGTTCGACAAACGCTGTGCGCCCCTTTACTGAAACTGCTGGTTCGGCTGGGTGCTCCACCGCCAGTAGAGGACGTGAAGGTGTCAGACTGTACAGCAGCAGCGTTGTCAGCGAAGGTTTGGCTGGGTGCTCCACCGCCTAAGCTTGATAAACGTTGTAAGGCACAATAACCGAAACTGCTGGTTCGGCTGGGTGCTCCACCGCCAGTAGAAGACGTTGTGTGTCGGCTGTGCAGCGACGGATAGACCCTCGAAGTTTGGCTGGGTGCTCCACCGCTTCGGGAAGAAATCTGTCGGCCGCCCCGCATTTGAACTCGCACCTCG
>NW_019417626.1:0-34803 GCF_000390285.2 Anoplophora glabripennis | reverse complement strand
TTTTTTTTCAAAATATGTACTGAAATTTGAAATTTTTTCAACAAACATTTTAAAAAGTTACAGTATCAAAATTATTTCTTATTTTAAGTAGGAAGACTATTAGAGCATTTAAAAGTGTCTTTAATGCTTGAGTGATTTTAATGCTTTTTATCAAATGTACTTATTTTCTCATGGTGACAAAAAAAATTATCTACGTGAAAATTATTTTACAAAATCAATTTCTGAGTGATCTGTGTAGGGTGAGATTTGTTATGTAATTTTAAATTTAGCGGCGGCAGAATACCTAAAACAAATATTGAGTAGGTAGGTATATAGTTGTAGAGCGTACAACTAGATGGCGCTTGCATCTTTTACTGGCTACAGGTAATTTAACTCACTGTATTACCGATAATTCCTAGAAAAGGAAAGCAATAGAAGTTGGAGAAAGTGTCAACAGTTAGCGCTGTTAATGACCACGAAATCTGTTCAAGTTTCCTATCTATAGTATCATTTATCTAGGGGCCAGGGTCAGTGAAACCGGAACAGCTAAAAAAAATGATTATGAAATGTGTGTCGCCAGAGGATTCATGGGAAAAATGTCAGGTTAGAATATTAAGCAAAGGAAGAATTTATGGTAAGTTTTATTTTTCTGTGTACTTATTCAGATTCCTTTAATATAAATTTTATTTTAGACGATTTTCTGTGTGCAACAAATGCAGCTAAAAAAGCAGAATATACCTCTGATATTAATTCTGAAGATGAGAAAAGAGTAAAATTTCCAAGTCGAAAAATTCAAAGTAGTAGTAGCGAAGAAGAGGATAATGATTATGTCAAAGGACTTCCTTGTTACCCAAGTAAGTTTTAATATTATCATATTCAGTGGATATTTAATTATTCAATATTAGATTAAGTTAGGTATTGACACCATGGGCTTCTTTTTAATACTGTTCGTGACTCATTCCCATATAAATATGCCTTATTATATACTGGTTTAAATTAATCTGGTTTGTGTTGAATAAATACAATTATTTTCTGTTTTAGCTTCTGCAAAAACTAATAAAACAAAAGGTACAGATAAGAAGATTAGTGATAAGAGTCATGGAGACATTAATAATAAAATAGGTAGGATTATGTCAATCTGCAGTTATGTTATATTTCATTTTGTACTGTCTGAATTATATGTAGAATTTGATGAAGAAGCATGCGAAGCGTGTTAATTCTATTATTTTATCCATATTGAAGTAAATCGAGTGACAAATTCTAAGTTCATGTTTAGACGACGCTTTGTTTGATTTTGTAGACTAGGACATATTTTTCCATTGAATTGAACGGGATATGCTGATTCTGAGTTCACCAAAAGATTTAAGTCATACCTAAAATATATGAACAATTATAAGTGTGAATATGTTAAAAATGTATTTAACACGTTTCGCATACTTGTGCCTTTTTTCGACAAATAATAATTATAGTATGTTTCTTACACCTGTTACAAAAGGGATAAGGGACCAATATTGAAACATAATAATTGGCAAGAGAAGCAAAGCAAAAATAATACAAATAATGAGGACTATGTCAAAGAACTATGTCCTTCGGGCTCCTGTAAGTTATAAATATGTATATAACAAATTTGCAAACTTTGTAAAATGTCTAAATCAAGATGTCATTTTCGCTGATTAAACATGCATTACGGAGAGTCGGCTTGAAGTTTTAAACATGTATTTAAATTTTTGTTATGTTGTCTTTGCTGATAACGTATTCAGTTTTAACATATTTGTTGTGAAAACCATGAAGAGGGAATCGCTAAATAACTGATACAGTTTATTTAATTTTGCATGCGGGGTTCCTTGCTACTCAATCGGTGATTGTAAATCACAAATGTTTATAAAACAAAGTATGAGTTCATCGATGGGTGGCATAGGAGCCGGCATTGACTAATAAGCAGTGGTTGTATTTAGGTCGTAAATGTGACATTAAAGTTATTTTAATCAGTTTTACCTAAATCTTTAATTTTAAAAGTAGTGGTAGTAGTAGTGATTCTTCACTAAGAAATGAAAGACTACGCCGTAAAGTGAAAACATTGAAACGAAAATTGCGGAGTAAATCAAGTGCCTACTATGGAAAAATTGATAGTGTACCAACGTTTAGCGGAGGTTTTCAAGAAACAATGTGAAACAGTGGATAAACAATATCGATACAACTGGTGATATGTTTGAGTGGGATGAAAAGGCACGTGTGTATTGTATGGTGAATAAACTAAAAGGAAATGCTCGAACCTGGTATTTAAATCAAGATAATACGAAATTGTCTTGGGAGGAATGGAAGAAGAAACTTAAAAATGCTTTTCCACTACAAGAGTGTGTTTTCGATAAATTGAGGGAACTTGTCAACGTTCAACGGGAACCTTCACAAAATTTGGTGGATTTTTATTATCAGAAGGTAGCGTTAGGGCAATATTGTAAGCTGGAGGACAAAGTTATAGTGGATGTCATCGCCAATACGATCAACAATCTCTTCCTAAAGTCAGGTATTCGTGCAGCAGCTTGCGTAAGTACCAAGCATTTATTACAATTTTTAATCGTTAATGCAGACCGTACACGTCATATACAACGTGATCGTGATGTTAAATTAAGATCAAATACGCAATTTCCAAGACATAACAATAATAGTGAACCTGGACCTTCGCGAATTACTCAAGAACGCGATTCAACACAATTGAAATGTTACCCATGTGGCAAACCCGGACATAAAAAAATTAATTATGATGCTTATAATTCGAACAAAAGCTGTACCTTTTGTAAACGAAAAGGACATGTCGTGTGCGAGTGTTGGAAGAAAATAAAACGTGACGAATCGTCTAAACAGGAACTGAAAAGACTTGATTGTGGTCGGGTTGTGAATAAAGATAAAAAGTTTTATAAACTAAACTAAATTGGAGATGAAAAACTTTCCGGTTACGTAGGCAGTAGTTGTAACACCATAAAATTAAGTGCTGTTTATTAATTGGGACTTGAAATAAAAACTGATGACAGTAACAGTGGTTACGGTGGTGCTACAGTTAAACCGTTTGCCACTGTATCCGTCGAAATTGAGATAGATGATATTAAATTAGTCACGATTTTCTTTGTTGTGTCTAGGAGCCGGCATTGACTAATAAGCAGTGGTTGTATTCAGGTCGTAAATGTGAAATTAAAGTTATTTTAATCAGTTTTACCTAAATCTTTAATTTTAAAAGTAAACAAAATATTAGTTTTTAACATTATCTACACTTTATTTTATAAGTCAGTTATGAAAACAGATGGATGCTTTTCCATTACAGAAATGATAAGAATGCATAGTGTATTAGTTTAGTAACATTCAACGATTTACCTCTATGGTCAAAGCTGTTGGATATTACTCGTATTTCAGCAGTCTCATGGAACAATATTTACTTTATGAAACCAAGCCTATTTTATGTATATAAACAATAAAAGATTCATATTTCAACAGTTTACAAAAAATTTGTTTGTCTAACAAATGAAAGCCACATAATAAGATTTTTATCCATTGTAATAAATTGAGTAATAATACATAAAGTGTGGCTCACTAAGAACCAGAACACCCCCCTAAAACTTTTTTCACCCGATTCGATTTTTTTTATATATATAGCGGGCTTGTAGATGTATGATGATTTAGTCGGTACTCCATGGCCTACCGTGATTTTTCTATGAGCGATTTTTTGGAAAATCGCAGGATAAAAAAATATTCTGATTATGTAGTCACCGGATTAAAAAAATAATCGAATTACGTAGAGTCGCTCAAAAAAAATCACGGGAAGCCATGGAGTACAGGCTGAATGCACCTCGTTCTACAAGTACATTTAGAAAGCCACTGTACACTATATATAAAAAAAAACATTTGAATCAGGCATCTCAAATAGAAACTTTGCAGGGAATTTTGGTTCTTAATGGTCCACATTGCATTTCTAATATATTGTAACATTTCATGTACTTTGATAGAGGTATTCAATTATCTTCTCTAATTTAGATTGGATTTAGTTACTACAACTACAACTAATGACAGTGTTCATCTAGTGGAAGTCTAAAGGAGGTTGATCCAACAGATCATTTAATTGGTAAGTCAACAGGTGTTTGCAGAAGTAATAGTTATTCCTATATTAATTAATGTGCATCCTGAAATATAGATGTTGTCGTATTCCACCCTTCGAGCGAGCTTCAGGATTTCAGAACACCCCGTATATTCATAGAAGTTATAATCTTGTACCTACGGATATGCCGGAGACCGCTGAATTGAAAAGGAGGCGAAACATTCATATTCACCTACCTTTCCAATTCAAACCAAAAAACCTGCCACGGTTGCGAAATCAATCGCCGTCGGCCGGGCAGAATGAAAAAGCCTCCATAAGAGTCTTCAGACATCGATCCTCACAGCGATAGCGCTCCCAGAGCGTTAAAGACCAATTTCACCGACCTTTCCAGTGTCACCCGCATCGCGACCGATCTCGCCTGGGTCTGCCATCCCGGCGCGCAGTGACCACTGCCGCTGCTCTCGCAACCTGCAGTCGAACCCCGGGACGCTTCACGATGACATTTGGAAATGGCCATTAGAAATTTCACCACCCTTTTGAATTGGTCAAGGACGCTATCGCCAATAACTCCAAAAGTTATTGAGCGATCGGTGTCAAAATTTAATGCAGCACTCCTCAAGTCGCTAGCATTATCTTACTAAATTTTCGTCCGAATCGGATGAGCCAAAACGCCGTTATACGGGGAAACGCGGATTTCACGTTTTCCGCGTTTTCAGCCGTTCCGCTCATTCGATCTCGGCCGAACCCTCCAACCACACTAGAGTATCGCTAGGTGGTTGTCATATCCAAATTCGAACCGAATCGCCCGACTACTAACGGCCAGCTAAGCCATAATAGGTTTTCACGCCTTTAGAGCTGCCGCCGAAAGTATCCGCGCGATCTCGGTCGAACCCTCCAACCACGGCACTATGTCATGCCGTGTATCAACAGACAAAATTTCAAATGAATCCATCAAGAAATAAGACCTCCGTAAGCCCTTTTACGAAGACGGGGAAAATTTCACCGATGTTTCCAATTTCCCCGTCTTTGGGCCGAAAGGACCGTCTTCCGAAGGTTCCACCGCTCTGGCGGTTGGATGCGATGCTCGGCAGCCTAAGCCGAGACCGCGGGTAGAGTTTTTCCCAAACCGGGAAAAAACTCCAAAATCCCCGACGCCGACATCGACTATCCGGAGAGGCCAGAGGGGAACGAGTCCCGGCGTTGATGGGGACGATGGATGATTTTGGTTCGAGATTTTGGCGGACAATTCAAGGCCCGGTCCGCCAAAAGTATGGAAATCCCACAAAAGTGATCGAACGTCTACTTTTGACGTTTACAGTACTTCAGTGGGAGTACATGAGACGGAAAGCGATACAGAGCGAATTGTAACAAATCTTATTCATGGTAAATAACTTGTATATGTTAATTGTGAATCTTTGTTGTTTATTAATTTTATTCAATATATACTTTTAACATATCTTCCACGGTTTGATTGAAAAAACCCTGTCATCAAGCTCAAGAACTTTGGAGCTCAAGCTCACAGGCTCGCTTCACGAGGCTTCCGTCGAGGCTGCCATTCCTCGACGTGATATTGATAGTGCTTTGCAACCACTACTCGCTTAACGAGACAACCACCCGAGGTAGCCTAGCCTGAGGTGAAGACCCTGTTCGATAGCCCCCTGCATCGAAACAGCGGTAAACTCCAGGATCCACTTGCGACCTGCGAAACCGTCCGAGACTGACCACCTCCGACGAAGATCCTGTGCGATAGCCATTCGCATCGACACAGCGATACTTCAGGCTCCTCCAGAGACCTGCATACCGTCCGAGGCTTGCGACCCTCCGACGAAGACTTTGATTCCGACTGTGCCGGCTCCATCGAGAGACCCGCACCTCGGTACAAAGTACACACATAGGCTCCTACGAGACCTACAATTCAGACTCCATTGAGATCTGCAAATCCGAGGCAATCTTCCTCGTCAAACTTCTAGGCGGTCACTCGTCGAGGCAACCTTCCTCGTCAAACCCCTACGAGGCATTTACTTTGTGACCCACGGGCACAAAGCAATAGTACGCACGTTATTGTGGCGGCGTACTTCCAAATTTAGTAAAGAAGTTATCCTTACTTCTAGGGCTCCCTCGAGAGACCCACATTTAATAGTAGAGTCAGTGCTTACTACAAGACGTCTACAAGACTTTCGGAGCAAAAGAGCTTGCTCCGACATTGTCGTACGGGGAAGATGAACCCCTGCGACGCGACTACGAAATCCAGTGCTACGAGGATTGGTGCCCTCGAAGGTAATACTACGAATAATAAATTAGATCGTGTGAGTATGATCAAGACTGAGCTGGACGAGACCTCGTCCCAAATCGGAGAGACCAGCGGTCACACGAACTGCCCTCACACCTGTTTGCCGGCGAAAGATCTCTCGACATTCGGGGTGAAAGAGGAAATGGCCTCTTCTGCCAACGCTATATCGATGCTCCGCGAAGAGTCTGAGGGACCGAAGATGGTGGCTCGCGGAAGTACGCGGCACGGCGCAGCCACAGCGCCGTACGCGTTGAGGTCCGCTGCTACGCGAGTTACTGGCACCATCTCGACCACCCCTCACGACGCACTCGCGGATCCGAGTAGCAACCAAGAGTTACCACGAAGTGGGTCACCCACAGATACTCGGGACGAGGTTCAACCTACGTACCAACTGGTAGGGTCCGGGGAATCCCATGAGTCCAACCACGGTTCACGGTCTGGCCCCGATAGCGGCCTACCTCCGAGGTCGGGTGTTTCGGAACGTGAGCTAGCCGTCGGTGACGACGCTACAGTTCATTCAGCTTTTTTACGAAGTGGTATCCAGCGGGAGCAATGCGCATCGCGTTCGGGTGCCATAGTAAGCGAAAACCCCTTAGCCGACTACGTCATAGGTGACGAAGCCGGCCTTTTTTATCAAAACAATACTTGTACGTCGCCCGTCCATTCTCATGATTTCCCCCGAACATACGATCATCGCCTAAGTGGTCCATATCAAGAAAGTCTAACCCGACACGACGCTCAACGCGGAGCTCGACCTTCTTCGTCGAGATCTCCCCCGCGAGCTCGTGTCCTAGACACCACGTCTGTAGGTCATATCCACCACAGATTCCAATCGTCAGAGAATATAGTGCGACCGGGCGTCGATAGTGACGATCCCCGTGAACTCCGTGCGTTTCTGCCGCGGAACCCGGTCAAGGGAACTGACATCCCAGATCACAGGTTGCGACATGGTTTCCAACGTGGAGCTCGATTAGAACTCCCGATGTCTCCACTGAGGACCCATGCCGACCAAACACCACATTCAGATCATATTCCGCGACATGGCGCTCGACGTGGGGCCCGAAGTCCTGCTTCGACGTCTTCGCGGCGAGCCCATGTTGCTAATTCCCCGCTCAATTTTCAAACATTAGACACAAACGGTCATATATCGCGACATGGCGCCCAACGTGGGGCTCGATTCGAACTCCCGAGGTCTCCACCGAGGGCCCATGTCGATGAATCACTACGCGAAGGTCATATTCCACGACAATGTGATGTTTAATGTTTTTTTTCTAAATGTTTAGATAATTAGGTTAAATCTGTTTAAACACAAAAGGTTGTACATTTAATTACTTATTATCACATATAAAAATACAAAAGTATGGATGAACTAATGCAATATGTTTCGTTATAAAATAAATTAGTTTTCTTTGAGTAAACGGGTGTTTCAGTTTTACATCCATAACCTAAAATAATTGAGTTTGAATTGGAAATATTTAATTTTCTCTAACTTCATTTCACTTATTACATTTTTTTTGTATTGTTTTTTGTAACTTGTAAAGCAACTATCTGAATTAAGTTGATTTATGAGTAAATAATAAATTGTAATGGGTGCAAAAATTGTTTTTTTTAAATTGTTTAAAAATTTTATCTTGATATGTCTAAATTATTATTTTCCTTTACATAGTTTTAAAATATTTAGTTTTGAAAATAATTAAAATGCATGGATTTGTTGGCATCCATTATAATATAAGTAGTAAACATTTATTAATGTATAATTCATTTTCAGGTATGTTTAAAGACAAAGGGCCCAATAATGAACAGCCCAATGCTGACAATACAAGTAAGTCTCTGTTGTGTGCCCTTTTTAATATATTTATAGTAAATTTAACATTTTTTAGAACTGATTAAAGCCTTATTAAAGCAGTTTGTCCAGATAAATAAAAAGGTAGATATTATAATGACAGATATTACTACAATTTTAAATGGCCAAGTAGTAGTTAGCAATAATAACGGCGAACCATATGAAGTAACTGTAGATCAGCAATTTCCTCTTAACAACATAACCCAACTGGAACAATTTGATAGAAAATTATTAGAAAAACATTTTTATGAAAATATGGTAATTATGGGCATTACTAATGAAATACATAACTGAAACAGCATTATTGCAGGTCAAATTTATCCACAGAATTGGTGGCATTGATGTGAATCAATTTGTGAAGAGAGTTTTAACGAGGATTCTTGCTAATGAGGTGCAGTGCCAGCTGAATTGGCTCGGAAAACGTGGGGAAAAAAAATCTTTTAAAGATCTAAATTTCCGCAAAGCACTGACAGGTAAAAGTTTAAGTTGAATCTAAATTGTTCCTTGAACTTGAATATGAACATTTAAAGTAACTAAGTAACAATGAAGCAATTCAGAAATATGACGAGATTTTAACATAAAAATAATATAATAATCCATCCAACTAGTTATGGTGTTACATTTTGAAATTTTTGTATACTTCGATAAAATGCTTATTTTGCAAAAATATATGTAAATATACATTGCTGTATTATTTTGGCGATCTATTGTTCTGTGTAACCTTGTATGGATTTTCATTGAATCTTTTTTTTTATATTACCACACATTTGAAAAATTCGTAAATATCGTAATTACAGATGTATTTGTTAACTATATTATGATTTATACGAAATTATTTTATAATTTATTTTTTGTAGATGGGATAATACAAAATACATCCACACAATTTGCCACAGAAATGGAAATTGAAAAATCAATCAAAAATTTCCTGCGCTATGCAGGCGATAGATTGAAATCCGAGAGAAAGGTTGAAGGAGAGGTCGACAAGACAATTGAAAAAAATGCATAAATGTATATACATTGTACTTAAGTAAATGATCGAACAATAAATATTATTTTATCAACTTATTTATTTATCGTCTCTACAAATTGTTGACTTAATGTATGAACAGTAGGTGCAGTTAGCATGTTCTCAAGATATTTTAATGTGATCAGTGATCACTAACCAAACTTAAAAAGAGTACTGCAGTCTGCTAAATTAGAAAACTTTAGGCCATTTCTGATTTCTAAATTACTAACAGTGTTTTTAGCGTTTTAATATAGCTTTTAAAATTATTGAGATACTCAACGTTATATCAGTGATGTAATAAGTAAATATTAACCAAATATTCCAGGATATCTGCAGGATATCCCAAATTATTGTTTCCAACCTCCTAAGGATAACCAAAGGTTATCCCTCAAAGGTATTCATTATAGGTTATCCCAAATTTATCTGAAATTGACCCATTGAATTTCCGATGGATAACCGTAGGTTATCTGTGGGGATATCAATAGTCTATCCCAATTAGTCTTAAAAGGATGTCCACAAGATATCCTAAATCTGGATTAACCCAATTTAGGTTGTCCATGGGATACTCCACCAATCCTTGGCGTATTTCCTATGAATGTCCTAGGGCTATCCAGTGTTGTATGGGATAACAATTAAATGACAGTAATTTTTTTTCAAATAAAAAATTCAGGCAAGTTGACCAAAATTGCGACTTAAAGACCCATATAATTGGACTATATTCATAGTAAAGTTTAAAATATAGGTTCATAGAACATTACTAACATGTTCAGAGAACATACCCAGAAATATTCATGTAATATCTATCATATTCAATTTCACATCTATAATATATTCTAGGTACATTCTTATAATAATCTGACTAATTAAATATTGCACCAAGTATATTCGTTTAAGAATATTCTGATTTTAGATATTCTATACATATTCCTTGAATATTTGTGAATATCTACAGAATATTTCAAAATATATATTCTAAGTTTATCTGAGATATTCCAATATGATGATTCTGTGAATATTCTCAAAAGTATAAATATATTTAAAACAGATTCTAGGAATAATCAAATGTTCTAAATCGAATATACTTGGATTATTCTGGGAATATATATTGCTGTCTGGGTATATAATTATTGCATGATACAAACAGTAAGAACAAAATTAGTTAATACTATATACGATTCTAACCTATATGTTTATTCTATGATATTAATACCTTAATACCAAAGGTAATTTAAGTACTTACTTCTGCCAGCAGGTGTTTGATGCACGTCACTTAACTATTTTAACAAGCTTTAAATTTCATTTTCCACTTTTCAAATTAATAAAAACATCATTGAGTCACGCACTTATAAAACAAAGAAACACAGAAAATGGCGAGATACGGGTCATGTCGTCAATATGTCATACTGCGCATGCACCATGCACTGTGCAAAGCCAAGAACCATCCCAGGATGGGATCACTCTAGAATTTGCCTAGAATATCCCAAAATTGGAGATTGTTCGGCTTTTAATATCTTCATAGGATATTTCCAGGACATCCTGTTTGGATTTACCTGGGATATCCCCAACTAGGATATCTATAGGATCTACTTGTCTTATTTAAATATCATCAGGATATCCTGAGGAGTGAGATCCCCGATTAGGATATGTAGGACTAAATGAGGATATCCCAGGGACGTCATGTGCTGTGTTTATTCCCGTGTCTATAGTTGTTTCTAGGCTTCTGGAGTGCTCAAAATTCAAACAAACTCCGATCTATTTTTTTCAAGAAATTCATACAAATACATCTGACATGCTCTTTTACAGTAGTTGCGGTTACAGATATAATAAATTCCGATAATATTACGCTGATCTTTCTTTTCAACCTTTGCCAAAACGAAAATGTTTTTGAACATTTACAGAAATTTTTTAAAGAATAATATTCAGTTGGCATTGGCATGGATTTCACAGGATCTAACGACACTTACAGTGTACGATAATTCAATAAACAAAGAAATCTAAATAAAAAATTTAGATAAATTTGGAATGAATACACTTCGAGATAAAACATCTGAATCTGGTTCGGGCTGAGGTAGTACAGTATTGGGGGTCATGAAGGCTTGAAAAAAATTTAATAAAATTTCTAGTCGTATTTAAAAAAATGAAGTTGATGATGGTCCTGGAGAGACGAAACGTTACATTCAAAAATAGATAATGCCACTTGATAGAGGGCAAAAAGTGGCCATGAGAAAGTGTTCTTCTTTTTTCAATATCACCTCAAACAAGGCTGAAATGAAACAAAAACGGATTTCCAAAATTTTGTTTTTTTTTCAAATATTTCGAAAACTAAAAAAATAAGAACACTGTGTTGTTGTCAAGCTTTCGGAAATGTTTATTTCCTTATAAAATATAACAAAAATATGCTTAGACTAATAAGTTAAAAAAGCTTATTATATACTTACAAACGTGAGATTAAATTAGAAAACCATCAAAAAGAAGAAATACATAACCACTGTTAAAATTTATACACATAACAATTAATTTTAACAATTATAACTAACGTCACATTTTTAAAACAAATTTTCGAGTCAATATAGTGAAATGGAGCATTGCTTATGAAAAGTGAACCAATTTTTAATAACTTAATTTATCAGAAGTTTTTTTTTGAAAAAATCAACTAATATTCAAAGCTAGCTACAACCAACCAATGAGGTTAAAGAATAGCCTAACAGGGATAGTTAGCATTGCCAACTACAATACCAACAATACGGAGGCGGTGAATCACTCCAAATTTGAAAAAGATGTAGGTAAATTTCTAAAATTGTCAAAATGTAATAAAAACTATAAATACTACTCAAATTGTTAATATCCAACTTTTTATTTAAGGCATTCGGAAATTCATTGATACGAACCATCAAAAAAAAAAACACGATTATTATAATTAATTTCATTCATTTTATCCAAGACTGTGACACTGTTAAAATTAATTTTATGGCCAGTACTTAATGTATGTTCTGAAAGGGCACAGGACGTTTTTTTTAAATTACCATCACTCTTATGGGATGTAAGTCTTTAATGTACGACCCATGTGTCCAATGTATGTCTGGTTGCAGTTCACACAATCGATTTTATATATCACCCCCGATTTTTCTAATTTATTGTATGGTTCTTTAGTTTTAGAAAAATGTCTATTACCAGTAAGTAAATTTTTAACACCATTCTTTACATTTAAATCCTTAATAATGTACATTAATTTTGGAGTTGATTCTTTTAAAAACAAAAAAGATTTATATTTAGGAACAGTGACTTGTTATCAAATCATTTATTGGTGTCTATACATTAAAATGTTTACACAAATCAAAGAAAGAAAAACACGAAAGATACAACATCAGTACTTAACAATATTATGTGATGGAGGAACATTATTAGTGTCCGTTCTATTAATTCGATTTTCTGGATAGGAATTCTCTATCAACAGTGTTTTTAATTCATTAAGAGACTGATTTACGAAACTGGGGTGTATCAATTTATATACCCTGGTTTTAAGGGCTGAGATTAGATTCAATTTCATTTTGTTTTGGTGATATGAATGAAAATTAACGTACCTGCCACTACTCATAGATTTTCTACACAACTTCGTGGTTAACATGTTATGTTGGTCCCTATATATTGACATATCCAAAAACGGGATGCAGTTGTTCTGCTCCCTTTCAACGGTGAACTGAATGTCATTATCATAACTATTAAAAACCCTTAGAGTGTTACCTATCTCATTTTGTGGAACTGCCAGAATCAAATCATCTACGTAGCGTTTTACAAATGATATGTTGATATGTAACTTTGATAGGCAATCCCTAACCAAATCATCTAAAACGTAATTAACTATTATATGTGAAATTTTGGACCCCATCGGGGTACCAAAAATTTGTTTGTAATAAACCCCCTCAAAAACACAATAATTTGAATCAAAAATAAATTTTAAAACTGTTAAAAAATTATCCAAATTTAAACTTGAGTTAACAGTAATTGGATTCCAATTTGCAGTTATACTAGTTAAAATTCTCGTTAAGGGTAAATTAGTAAACAATGAAACGACATCAAAACTGTCAACTACAAATCGCTCTGGTAACTGATAATTATTAATAAAATTACTAAACTCGAAAGAATCCTTAACATAAAAATCATTGTCGGTGTTATAAGATTAAGTCAAAATATCTGTTAAAAATTTAGCTAACGAACCATTAGGACAATTAATTGATGACACAATTAGACGCATTGCAAGTTCTGATTTATGTATTTTAGGTAAAGCATAGAAACACATGAATTATAAAATGTCAAAGGCTTAGATTCAACATAAGAAATTTGTCCAGTTTGTTTAAGTTTCGATACAAGTTTATTAGTTTTTTGCTGTAAGGAGCAAGTTAGATCACGATTAAATTTTTTATAATATTTTTCATTATTCAAAAGTTCTTCACATTTTAATAAATATTGATTCTTATACATAATAGTTGTAACATTGCCTTTGTCACTTGTAACAATAATTTCAGGATGATTCTTCAAAAAATTTTTACAGATAAAAAACCTGTTTCTCAAGAAATGGTCAACATCAACATTACCATGAATATAATTTGTTACTATATTTGTGAATTGTGCCCTCAATAAATTCTTTTTACTTTCATTTTTATCACATATTATATATTCAAAAACTGCCAATAGTCTAGAAATTTTTAAATCCTTAATTGATGGATATAAACTAAATTTTGAGCCCAAAGATAAAATGAAATTGACATCTGAAGGAATCAGTTAAATTTTTACACCATTTTGAAAGAATTTTAATTTTATTCTCTTCATTACTTAACAACTGTTTAAATTTATTAACATTTTTATTTCTTACTTCAAAGAATATTTTGCTATATTGAATTTTAGGACGCCTTTCAAATTCATTGAAAATGTTCAACGGTAAAGTTATTTTAGACTTAATATTATCTAACTTCATCGAGAGTTTATTAAGGTCACAAATTGTAATACTAATTTCCAAATTTAATAATTTCTTTCTTAACCTTAAATTGAAGTTTCTAATCTGATGTCCTAACCGCCCCTCATTGAAATATTATTAAATTACTAACATTACTTATGCCATTTGTGACATGCTCCGGAAAAACAGACAATTTTCTACATTTTATTTAGTTATGGTAATAGTTAATAATAATAAATGTTTTATTGTAACGCGTGGTGGTAATAGTTTAAATAACTAGATGGATTTCACAGGGTCTAACGACACTTACATTGTATGATAATTCAATAAACAAAGAAATATAAATAAAAAATTTAGATAAATTTGGAACGAATACACTGAAGATGAATTTTTCGAGACAAAACGTTTGAGTCTGGTTGGGGCTGAGGCAGTACAGTATTGGGGGTCATAAAGGCTTGTAAAAAATTTAATAAAATTTCCAGTCGTATTTAAAAAAATGAAGGTGATGATGGTCCTGGAGAGACGAAACGTTACATTCAAAAATAGATAATGCCACTTGATAGAGGGCAAAAAGTGGCCATGAGAAAGTGTTCTTCTTTTTTCAATATCACCTCAAACAAGGCTGAAATGAAACAAAAACGGATTTCCAAAATTAAGGTTTTTTTCAAATATTTCGAAAACTAATCATGTTAGCCTTGATTTTTTAGAGGCATAATGTTGGTCCTCCTGATTACGCAACTTTGCCCCCATTTAAGCTAGTTTGTATCTCTTACAGTTTTAGAGATCCCTGTAGTGAGGAGCGAATTTGTAACAGCATATACAGGGTGTTTCAGGAGGAGATGTACATACTTCAATATGTTAATCTACGTACAATTTTAAGTAAAAAATTTCCTATGAACTTAGGTCTGGAAACGCTTCGTTTAGGATATACAGGATGTCAAATTTAAAAAATTTATTAAATTTTCTTTAATAACTCTCGACTACTTTGAGTTAAATTCATGAAATTTTGTATGCAGAGGTTTCTTGGGACGGGAAATTCAAATCTTATGGACGATTGGTTGTATCTCCCAGAGGGCACTTCATGCGACCATTCCTTTTAAATCGCTTCAACTTTTTTGTGCCACGGTGTCTGTCATTTCGGAATAGAAAAACATTTTCCTCTATCTTGTCTACTTAAGAAATGTACGCCTTATTGAAGTCTCTAGGAGCAGCCGTTTCCGTTTAAAAACTCGTCTAAAGATGATGCATGCAAATTATGTACCTGTTATAGAGTGCTAATTATTATGTATCAACTTCGTCAGTAAAAAGTATCATTGGAACTAGTTGACGATTAACGTTGATCTATTCACAAAATTTTTGTGAGAATTGCAAAAATAAAATCTCTAAACAAAATGTACAAAACCTGACAACAATAACTTTCGATTCACTCTAAAACATAATTTGCATGCATCATCATCTTTAGATGAGTTTTTAATGGAAACGGCTGCTCCTAGAGACTTCAATAAGGTGTACATTTCTTAAGTAGAAAAGATAGGGGAAAATGTTTTTCTATTCCAAAATAACGTACACCGTGGCACAAAAAAGTTGAAGCGATTTAAAAGGATCCTAATGGTCACTTGTGGCGCCCTCTGGGAGATACAGCCAATCGGCCATAAAATTTGAATTTCTCGTCCCAAGAAACCTATGCATACAAAATTTCATGAATTTAACTCAAAATAGTCGAGAGTTATTAAACAAAATGTAATTAATTTATTTTAATTTGACATTCTGTATATCCTAAACGAAGCGTTTCCAGACCTAAGTTCATAGGAAATTTTTTACTTGAAATTGAACGTAGAATAACAAACATACCTACTGCAGTATGTACATCTCCTCCTGAAACACCCTGTATATATGGCCATGGAGTAATATTTTCTCATTAAAATTATGAATATTGATAAATTTTTACAATCATGTAATATCAGTTGACTAGTCTATTTATTTTCTAAATGGCGGACTTCTTTCCGATTAAATGTAAGAGTAACATATGAAAAATATTAAAATTATGAGAAAATGTTTCCCATAATATATGTTTCAAATACAAAGTTTCTTTTAATTTCAAAATCTCATAACTTTCATTTTGTTGCTCAGAAAATTGCGTATCTGTCCCAATGTTGCATACCGACCCTAAACCTTATAAACTACTGGACTCGCCAAACTGTCATTTTGTCGTGGCCATTAGGGCCGCGAAACAATAAAAAAACCGCCAGCAACACGCGCAAATCGCGCGAGCCAGGGGGCCCGGCAGGCAAGCCAGCGCGCTCGGCGGCGACGTTCAGTCCCCCGTCCGCCTGTTCTCTATAACTAGCCCGCGCTGTCGTCGGAGCAGAGTGTGACGTCACCCCGACGTTCTAGTGGGCGGAGCCTAACTGTATGGCACCGAACCCTATAAAAGGCGGGGGTACCCGACCTCCGCAGCTGGTACGAAAACGACGACACACACACACACATTCCCCCCTACCTTCCTTATCCCACTCTCCCCTCCCGCGCTAGNAGGGGCTGTCTGTGTGTTTGTGTAGTGTTTTGTGTCGTGTGTGTGTCTGTGTTTTGTGTTTTTGTGTTTTTAGCTTTGGGGTACTGAGGGCACCCCATATAGCTGGCAGGGTGTGGCCCGGCGCAATTTGCACACCTGGCGGGCGTGTCTTTTCACACACGTGCGTGCTATGACTTTCGCCACATTTTACGCACTTTGGCTCAGCTGTGCACCGTGACTGGCCGTGGCCGAACCGCTGGTAGCGGGGGCACTGCGTGGCAACCCGCTGCTTTCGTTGCAGCTCTACTCGAACAACGAGCGAGCAGCAGCGGGTTACCTTCAGGATGTCCTTCTGGTCCTGTGGGGCCTGAACTAGGACCAGGGGCATTTCCTGTTTGTTTTGTCGGCTCGCCAGAGCTGCGGAGGTCGGGTACCCCCGCCTTTTATATGGTTCGGTTCCATACAGTTAGGCTCCGCCCTCTAGAACGTCGGAGTGACGTCACACGCCGCTCCGATGACAACCCCCCGGTCCGAGACTTTGCACTGGGATTGTTCCTGACGTTATTGAACAATAAAATCCAAATCTCATACAAATATCTGAAACAGGTACATGAACATAAAACGGTTAAACAACTAGTTAAATAATCATAGCATAAGGAAAATACAACGTATATACATGTAAACAGTAAAATATAACAGAATTTTTCAAAAACAGTTAACAAAAGATAAATTTCCAATCAAAGATATTTACAAAAATTTTTATATGACGATCTGCAAGTGCTGTTCGACTGTATGACAAAGGTTTTTGTCGATTCAACTTGCAAAACGTGTTATCAAAATAGAATCGAGTCCAAATCAAAGTTTTTATCGAAGCACTCGTGGTGTCACCGGCGCACCGACACCGTTTCCGCGGCACTCGCGTCGTTCGCGGCACTTGCCGTCGCTGCGCGCACTTACACTTCCCCGTAGGTGGACGTGCTGGCGATGTTTGGGTCGGGGTCGTCGGGTGGCTCGGCGTGGGCTGCTTCGCTGGTTGGGGTTGACGGCTCGAAATTGGGACTGCTGCGGCTCGCTGTGGGAGACGTGATGACCATTACGGACCGACGCCTACGTGGTCGATCTCCGGGCTGCGGCGGCGGTCTGGTACTGGGATGCCATACTCGTGTACGGTATAGCGGCTCGTGGGGAACTGAGCAACTTGGCTGCGGCGACGTCGGAGTCGTGGGTCGGCTAGGCAACTCGACACGGGCTGGAACGTCAGGAAGTGGCTCGGGGTGAACCACCACGTCGTCTTCGTCCCCAATACGGCTGGCAGTGCCGTCGTCGTCGGGTTCTACAGGCTCTGGAGGATCGTCTGGGACTTCGTTCATATCGTTAGCTCGGGGAGGTGGTGGTGTACGTAGATCGTCGACGTGGATAGACTGAGCATTGTCATTTTGATCTACCACGTACACGCCGTCGCCCAGGACTTCGACGATTGGGTATGGCCCTGACCATTTGATAATGACGTGGGGCTTCTCGAGGCTCAGGGAATAGATTTCGCTGGTAAACTTCTTGTCGGCGGCGGGCTCTGGCTAAATGTTCGTTGCGGGGTTCTGGTGGTGGTCTGGCGGCTTCGGGTATCACCCAATCACCAGGACGTCGTATATTTTGGCCAAATAGCAACATGGCCGGTGAAGCTCCCGTGGCGGCGTTGGTTCGAGTGCGCAAAGCAAACAAGGCTTCTGGCAAGGCCTCTTGCCAGCGCGCTGGACGCTCGATGACCAAGGCGCGGATGGTCTTCTTGAGTTCTTGAATACGGCGTTCTACCGGGTTGGCCCTCTGGTGATACACTGGCGCCGTGTAACCCTGTATGTGATTGGTTTCCATGTAATGGGTCCATTTTACGGACTGATAGAGACGGGCGGCGTCGGTGATAATGCTCGCTGGGTACCCGTAGCGGGCGAAAACTTCTTCCATGAACGTGACTAACTCCTTGGCTCGAGTGGTAGCTACCGGCTTTACCTCCACCCACCTGGTGAAGGTATCCATCAGCACGACGACGTACCGGCTTTGACGTGGGGCTTCTTCATATGGGCCTAGGACGTCTAGGCTGACTACCTGCCACGGCTCGGTCGGGGTTCTCGGCCTCAGGGGCGCCTTAGCTTGTGGGGGCCCGATTTTGACGGCCGCGCAGATAGTACAACTCTTAACCCAGTCTGTCACGTCGCGCACCAACTTTGGCCACCAGTACCGTCGTTGTATGGCCAATAGCGTTTCATCCCGTCCGGGGTGAGCTGCATGGGGGCTATCGTGATATTCTTCGAGTATACGCCGACGAAGCGGTCTCGGTACGTATAATAATAACAGCGCGTCGGGGTTCCTACGCCATATGCAGCCATCTACGAGAGCGTATTCTTCTTTTATCCGTCGTTCCTCGGCGTCAACGGGTTCCTCCCGTTGTAAACGCTGTAGGCGCGCCTTGTCCAGCTGACACGACTCGTCCGTGCGTTGCGCCTCGACGATTTCCTCGTAGACTGTTCTCTCTTGAATGGCGTTGAGCGTAGGGTATTGATTCGGGTCCGAAGTGGGCTGGTCGTCTTCGGGGGTCTGGTCCGGATTACGAGACAAGAAATCGGGGAATTCATTCCGCGTTCCCGGGACGTGTGTAACGCTGAACTGGTACCCTTGCAACATCAGGGCCCAGCGGGTCAACTTGGCTCGTTCGTCCTGATACCGCTTTAACCACAGTAAGGCCCTGTTGTCGGTAAATAGGCGGAACGACGCGTCTTGCAAAAACATCCGATACTTTCGGATCGCCCATACTCCGGCTAGAACTTCTTTTTCATTTATGTGATATTTCTTCTCTGTTGGTGTGAATTTAGCGGAAGCGTAAGTGATGATGCGTCGCTGACCCTCTTTTTCTTGGAACAGGACTGCTGCCATTCCCGTACTACTCGCGTCCGTTTGCAGACAAAACGTTTCCCCTGGGTCCGGCCTACTGAGCTCCAAGGGCTGCGCCATCGCTTCCTTTACCTTATCGAAAGCTTCTTGGGCTGCTTCTCCCCACGCAAATTTCCTTTTTGCGGCCAGGAGATCCGTCAGAGGGGCCACGAGCTCCGCGAAGCGCGACACATAGTCCCGAAGCCAATTAGCGGTGCCTAGGAATTTTCGTAGCTCTCGTACTTTTCGGGGGGCCTGGAATTCCTGTATCCGTTGGAGATGTTCTTGCTGCGGGAGGTTCCTTGTCTCGGTAATTACGTGCCGAGGTACTCAATCTGCCGAGTAGCTATTTGGCATTTTTCGGGCGCGCATCGTAAACTACCGCTAGACGTTCTAGTACTTTGGATAGGTGTACCCGGTGTTCCTCGTGGTTGTCGGAGTAAACGATTACGTCGTCCAGGTAGACTTTAACGAACTTGTGGATATAACTTTCCAAGACGTTGATCATAAGTTTTTGAAAAGTCCCCGGAGCGCCGGCAAGTCCGAAGGGCATCACTTGAAATTCGTATGTCGTTCCGTCGGGAGGACTGAAGGCCGTGTACCTCTTTGATTCCTCCGATAAAGGTACCTGCCAGTACCCACTCCGGAGGTCGAGCGTTGTGAACACTTTTGCTGTTCCCAGTTCCATAAGGGTGACGGCAATAGGCGGTAATTGACTGATTTCTACTTTTGTGCGTTCATTAAGGAGCCGGTAGTCCACGCAAAAACGTGGTTTGCCATCACGTTTCTTAACGATCACGATCGGACTACTATAGTCGGACGCGCTCCGCCGCACGATGCCTTGCTTGAGCATCTTCGAGACCTCCTCGTTTATGATCCGTTTCCGCTCCTCTGAGCAGCGGTAGGTCCTCGCTCGAACGGGAGTTTCGTCGTTTAATAGTATCCGATGTTGCGTTGAAATCGTGGTGGACGGGATGTCGGCGTCCATGAAGACTTTGGCGTAATGTCCTAATATTTCTTCGTACTGTTTGCGGTACGGTTGGGCGACATGTTCTAATAACTGCGCAGGAGGCTGAGTAACGTCGTTCCTCGCGAAGGTTTCTGACCAGTAAGCGGTTTGTCGTAGTTCTCGTCCCAGATGAACGCATCTTCGTGCCGTATCCACGACGTGGGGCAGGAAGCGCGGATGCACTTCATCGGCCCCGAACGGTAGAATACCGGTCGATGTGGGATTTCACAATAGATGAAACCCCAGCTCCGTTGTCAAGCCCAGTTGTAGACACGGAAACATCGACGCGGTCACTCGCAAACGCAACTACTATTACTAACGATCCAGTTAGGACGACGGTCGAACGAGATACCGCGAATGTAGTAATGCTTGAGGCCATTACAGAACTTACGCGGCAGGTAGCGGCTCTACGCACGATGGAAACACGGGAAGAACCCGAATTCGAATTTTCAGGCAGCATCGTCGAAGACCCGGTGGAATATATTAACGCCCAGGAAGCATGGTTTATGCAAAAAAGGGTCTCACCGGCAAGGCAACAGATGTTAATTAGGCGTACGTTAACCAAAGACGCCTACAAATGGTTCGACGAAATTTCAACGCCCGGTTTACAATGGGAATTCAGTTCTACGGCGGTACGTTCGTCACTGCGCAAACAGTTATACGGACAACCGCAGTGACCGGGGGAAACGGCGTTCGCATTTATAACGGCGAAGTGGGGTCTGTTTAACCGACTGGCGCCATAAACACCGGAGGCGGATCGGATGGATGTCATACGGGAACTCCTCCCGCCGCAGACCAGAGTGGTCACACGCGGGATCATCTTCGACGTTCAACAGATGATGCGACGCCGCGTGGTAATCCGCCCCCACCAGGGAATGGTCCACTTTCGGCGTGTCGTTTTTGCCAAGGACGGCATTTCCATAGAGACTGTCCATCCAGATAGGGAAACTGGATGAGGGCCGGGCACCTCCCCAGTCGCAGTGCGCCCGGCCCGAAGAAGTTCGACACGAGAGGCCACCCCAGGCGGGCCCGAGCGCCAACCAACCATAGGCCTTAACCAAGCAGGGGAGAGCGTAAGTGGCCCCTTTCCACGAATATTGGTTTCGACAGAGGATAAGACGCTCTCGGCCTTAGTTGATACGGCGGCCAACAGAAACTTCATTCGACACGGGCCATACGACGAGCAACGTGTATATGCAACTCAAAGACACATCTTCCTGGCATGCGACGCGACGAACGCAGAGGCGTGTGGCGTGGTCAACATCACATTTTATATAAAAGATACCCTGTACGAAGCGGAGTGCCTGGTGATACCAAACCTGCGAGAGGAAATTATACTGGGACAACCATGGTTGTCGAAGCATGAAGCGGTCGTGGATACGGCACGAAGATGCGTTCATCTGGGACGAGAACTACGACAAACCGCTTACTGGTCAGAAACCTTCGCGAGGAACGACGTTACTCAGCCTCCTGCGCAGTTATTAGAACATGTCGCCCAACCGTACCGCAAACAGTACGAAGAAATATTAGGACATTACGCCGAAGTCTTCGCAGGACGCCGACATCCCGTCCACCACGATTTCAACGCAACATCGGATACTATTAAAGGACGAAACTCCCGTTCGAGCGAGGACCTACCGCTGCTCGGAGGAGCGGAAGCGGATCATAAACGAGGAGGTCTCGAAGATGCTCAAGCAAGGCATCGTGCGGCGGAGCGCGTCCGACTATAGTAGTCCGATCGTGATCGTTAAGAAACGTGATGGCAAACCACGTTTTTGCGTGGACTACCGCCTCCTTAATGAACGCACAAAAGTAGAAGTCAGTCAATTACCGCCTATTGCCGACACCCTCATGGAACTGGGAACAGCAAAAGTGTTCACTACGCTCGACCTCCGGAGTGGGTACTGGCAGGTACCTTTATCGGAGGAATCAAAGAGGTACACGGCCTTCAGTCCTCCCGACGGAACGACATACGAATTTCAAGTGATGCTCTTCGGACTTGCCGGCGCTCCGGGGACTTTTCAAAAACTGATGATCAACGTCTTGGAAAGTTATATCCACAAGTTCGTTAAAGTCTATCTGGACGACGTAATCGTTTATTCCGACAACCACGAGGAATACCGGGTACACCTATCCAAAGTACTAGAACGTCTAGCGGTAGTTTACGATGCGCGCCCGAAAAATGCCAAATAGCTACTCGGCAGATTGAGTACCTCGGCCATGTAATTACCGAGACAAGGAACCTCCTGCAGCAGGAACATCTCCAACGGATACAGGAATTCCAGGCCCCCCGAACAGTACGAGAGCTACGAAAATTCCTAGGCACCGCTAATTGGCTTCGGAACTATGTGCCGCGCTTCGCGGAGCTCGTGACCCCTCTGACGGATCTCCTGGCCGCAAAAAGGAAATTTGCGTGGGGAGAAGCAGCCCAAGAAGCTTTCGACAAGGTAAAGGAAGCGATGGCGCAGCCCTTAGAGCTCAATAGGCCGGACCCAGGGGAAACGTTTTGTCTGCAAACGGACGCGAGTAGTACGGGAATGGCAGCAGTCCTGTTCCAAGAAAAAACAAAGAAATATCACATAAATGAACAAGAAGTTCTAGCCGCAGTATGGGCGATCCGAAAGTATCGGATGTTTTTGCAAGACGCGCCGTTCCGCCTATTTACCGACAACAGGGCCTTACTGTGGTTAAAGCGGTATCAGGACGAACGAGCCAAGTTGACCCGCTGGGCCCTGATGTTGCAAGGGTACCAGTTCAGCGTTACACACGTCCCGGGAACGCGGAATGAATTCCCCGACTTCTTGTCTCGTAATCCGCACCAGACCCCCGAAGACAACCAGCCCACTTCAGACCCGAATCAATACCCTACGCTCAACGCCATTCAAGAGAGAACAGTCTACGAGGAAATCGTCGAGGCGCAACGCACGGACGAGTCGTGTCAGCTAGACAAGGCGCGCCTACAGCGGTTACAACGGGAAGAACCCGTTGACGCCGAGGAACGACGGATAAAAGAAGAATACGCTCTCGTAGATGGCTGCATATGGCGTAGGAATCCCGACGCGTTGTTATTGTTATACGTACCGAAACCGTTTCGTCGGCGTATACTCGAAGAATATCACGATGGTCCCCACGCAGCCCACCCCGGACGGGATGAAACGCTATCGGCTATACAACGGCGTTACTGGTGGCCAAAGTTAGTGCGCGACGTGACAGACTGGGTTAGGAGTTGTACTATCTGCGCGGCTGTCAAAATCGGGCCCCAACAAGCTAAGGCGCCCCTGAGGCCGAGAACCCCGACCGAGCCGTGGCAGGTAGTCAGCCTAGACGTCCTAGTACGAAGAAGCCCCACGTCAAAGCTGGTACGTCGTCGTGCTGATGGATACCTTCACCAGGTGGGTGGAGGTAAAGCCGGTAGCTACCACTCGAGCCAAGGAGTTAGTCACGTTTATGGAAGAAGTTTTCGCCCGCTACGGGTACCCAGCGAGCATTATCACCGACGCCGCCCGTCTCTATCAGTCCGTAAACTGGACCAATTACATGGAAACTAATCACATACAGGGTTACACGGCGCCAGTGTATCACCAGAGGGCCAACCCTGTAGAACGCCGTATTCAAGAACTAAAGAAGACCATCCGCGCCTTGGTCATCGAGCGTCCAGCGCGCTGGCAAGAGGCCTTGCCAGAAGCCTTGTTTGCTTTGCGCACTCGAACCAACGCCGCCACGGGAGCTTCACCGGCCATGTTGTTATTTGGCCAAAATATACGACGTCCTGGTGATTGGGTGATACCCGAAGCCGCCAGACCACCACCAGACCCCCCCACAACAAACATTTAGCCAGAGCCCGCCGCCGACAAGAAGTTTACCAGCGAAATCTATTCCCTGAGCCTCGAGAAGCCCCACGTCATTATCAACGAGGAGATTTAGTCCTCACCAAAACCAGACCTGGCAACCCGCCGTTCGCACCCAAATGGTCAGGGACATACCCAATCGTCGAAGTTCTGGGCGACGGCGTGTACGTGGTAGATCAAAATGGCAACGCTCAGCCTATCGACGATCTACGTACACCACCACCTCCCCGAGCTAACGATATGGACGAAGTCCCAGACGATCCTCCAGAGCCTGGAGAACCCGACGACGACGGCACTGCCAGCCGTATTGGGGCGAAGACGACGTGGTGGTTCACCCCGAGCCACTTCCTGACGTTCCAGCCCGTGTCGAGTTGCCTAGCGAGCCGCAGCAGTCCCAATTTCGAGCCGTCAACCCCAGCCAGCGAAGCAGCCCACGCCGAGCCACCCGACGACCCCGACTCAAGCATCGCCAGCACGTCCACCTACGGGGAAGTGTAAGTGCGCGCAGTGACGGCAAGTGCCGCGAACAACGCGAGTGCCGCGGAGACGGTGTCGGTGCGCCGGTGACACCACGAGTGCTTCGATAAAAACTTTGATTTGGACTCGATTCTATTTTGATAGCACGTTTTGCAAGTGGAATCGACAAAAACCTTTGTCATACAGTCGAACAGCACTTGCAGATCGTCATATAAAAATTTTTGTAAATATCTTTGATTGGAAATTTATCTTTTGTTAACTGTTTTTGAAAAATTCTGTTATGTTTTACTGTTTACATGTATATACGTTGTATTTTCCTTGTGCTATGATTATTTAACTTGTTGTTTAACCATTTTATGTTCTTGTACCTGTTTCAGATTTTTGTATGGGATTTTGATTTTATTGTTCAATAAAGTCAGGAACAATCCCAGTGCAAAGTCTCGGACCGGGGGGATGTCGTCGGAGCGGCGTGTGACGTCACTCCGACGTTCTAGTGGGCGGAGCCTAACTGTATGGCACCGAACCGTATAAATGGCGGGGACACCCGGCCTCCGCAGCTCATCAGTTCCGCGTGAGCAGCCGACCTGTGCGGACGTATTTGTGCAGTGAAGTAGCGACGAGTGAGCGTGAAGTGGAAGCCCCACACACCAGCCAGGTTAAAACGGGTAAGTCCCTTTATATTTTCTTAAGTGAATTTTATTCTATTGTGTACCATTTATTTTCACCATTATTGTGACTAAGACAAACGACATAACTGACAGACAAAAAACACAGAACATCACGTACGCCCCCGTAAGGGGAACCCCTAACGCGATCAATACATACACACAAACACACACACCCAAACACACATACCAAGACTAACATGACGGACTCTGACCATGACATGGACGACGACGCGACCAGTGAGAGATCCTCTTCAAGGGCCTCCACCACCTCCTCAGACTCACCAAACACCACGACAAAAGCTGACTTATATGACAAATTGCAGCAACAAAACCACGAAAATAAGACACTGAGACGAAAAATACGCAAATTGACAGAACAAAACGACAGACAAAGCCTACAAATACAGACATTGACAAAACAAATTGCCGACATGCAAATAACGCTAAAACAATCTGACGAAAACACACTACGACTACACGACAAGTTAGATAAACTACTAAACAAACAAACACACGACAATACACAAAATGCACGCAATACACACACACCCACACACCCACACCCACCCCCTCACGTACAGACAAGCGCAAAAAGGACTTGACAGAGCCCTCGAGGACGAAGCCCCTCAACACAAAAAAACAGACCAAAAAACACTAAACACTACACACACAAACACACGCCCACACACCCCCCAACCATCCACCAGTACCCAACAAAAAACACAGAAACAGACCACAAACACGAAACAAAACACAGCAAATACACCAAAACAGACCACTAGCACAAACAAAAAATCCCCCCAGTAATCTTGCGTAAGCAAGAGCGCTGGACACAAATCAGTCAACTATTAAACACTATCGACTACACTAAAGCCAAGCTCACGAAAGACGGGGTAGCCATCTACCCCGCCACACCCACAGACCACAGACAGCTCACAAAAACACTCGTGGACAGAGGCGAGGAGTACCACACCTTCACCCTCAGCGAAGATAAAACGCTGAGGGTGGTGATACGTGGAATACCCGCGGGCGTTCCACCAAGTGAGGTCCAACTCGACCTCGCACGACAAGGGTTCCCCGGCGCAATAGTGCACCGCATGGCGAGCCGTCAAAATAAACAGGAAATGCCCCTGGTCCTAGTTCAGGCCCCACAGGACCAGGAGGACATCCTGAAGGTAACCCGCTGCTGCTCGCTCGTGGTTCGAGTAGAGCTGCAGCGAAAGCAGCGGGTTGCCACACAGTGCCACCGGTGCCAGCGGTTCGGCCACGGCCAGACCCGGTGCACAGCTGAGCCAAAGTGCGTAAAATGTGGCGAAAACCACAGCACGCACGTATGCAAAAAGGCCAAAGACACGCCCGCCAGGTGTGCAAATTGCGCCGGGCCACACCCCGCCAGCTATATGGGGTGCCCTCAGTACCCCAAAGCTAAAAACACAAAAACACAAAACACAGACACACACACGACACAAAACACTACACAAACACACAGACAGCCCCTCCTACCCACCCCAAACACAACCCCAGGACGCACATACGCTGACATGACCAGAAAAACACAAAACACACAAAAACAAAAACACAACACCTCACCACACGCACACACAGACACGACACCCTCCCAACCGGGCGCGGCGGCCCTGATTGACGCAACAAAGCGTCTTCAGGACTTCTGCGTCCAGCTGACGACCATGGTGTCGAATATGCAAAAATTATTCGACTTCTAATGGCTCGTCGGCCCTCCCAACCCTCCTCGCTGAGAATTTCGTCCTGGAACCTTGACGGGTTCCGGGCCAAAAAAACGGAACTCGTGGACATCTTGAACCGTCTAAACATAGACGTTATGGCTGTCCAGGAGACCTACCTCAGCGAGGCATCCCGTACCTCCATCCCTGACTATGACATATACAGACATGACAGAAACCGTAACGGGGGTGGTGTTGCACTCATAGTAAAGAAGTGCATCGACCACTATCCGCTGCAGCGGCTCCAAACTCAAAACACAGAGGCCGTGGCGATAGCGGTGAGATCGCTACGGCATGGAGACGTTGCGGTGGTGTCCTGTTACCACCCACCCAGACTACCACTACTTGACAATGACTTAGACAAAATCCTTTCCTGGCCCCAGACAATTGCCATCGGGGACTTCAACGCGAAGTCCCCCATATGGCACAGCGGGACGACGACCACAAGAGGTCGCGTCCTGCTGAATTACCAAGACAGACACGACGACTTGACTATACTCGGACCGACAGAACCGACACATTACGGACCCGTAGGACGCCCCGACGTTATCGACATTGCCCTCTTAAAATCTATACCGTTAAATGCCCAAATATCCACCCAATACGAAGGGTCTTCCGCCCACAATCCAATATTTCTGGATCTGGGGCGAAGACAGAGATATGAAGGCACCTTCACGAGGAGGTTCACTGACTGGGAGCGTTTCCGAACAGTAATGCAAGGAAACATGGCGCTCCCAGTCATCGAAACCACCCATGATCTGGAGGCGGCAATCCTCTCCCTTGAGACTGACATTAAAAACGCCCTGACTCAGACTACGACGGAGACTATTGTCCCCCGACTGACAAACCCCCGGGGCACCCTCCCCGATGACATAAAAAACTTAATACGTGACAGACGACGTGCGAAACGGCTTGCCACCCGCACCCGCATCCCCCGACACAGACATGACTTAAACGTACTTAACAAAGGCGGCTCTGGGTGAGCTGGCCCAGGACAACTGGGCTAGGCACTTGGAGTTGCTGGATCCACAAGACAACAGCCTCTGGAAAACGCAGAGGGCCCTGCGACAGACCACTCGCGCTAAAATTCCCCCAATCCACAGCAGAGGGGTGGTTTACACGACCCAGGAAAAGGCCGAGGCTTTTGCCGACAGCCTGGAACTGCAGTGTAGAATGCCTCAGCTGCCCGACGAGGACGAGGAATTCGAAATAGTGGCTGAGCGCGCGGCCCGATGCGTCGACAGAGAGCCAGACAATGACATAATCCCTCCCGCAACCCCTGACGAACTAAGACTGACAATACGTAGACTTAAAAACAGAAAAGCCCCCGGACCCGACAATATACATAACACGACACTTAAACGACTACCACACAAGGGCCTCATGGCCCTACTAAACATAACAAACGCGACACTCAGACTAAGACACTTCCCTACCCGCTGGAAAACAGCAAACATAATCCTTATCCCAAAACCCAACAAAGATCACACCATCCCATCCAACTACCGGCCCATTAGCCTGCTCCCGGCTATGAGCAAAGTGGTAGAAAAAATCATCCTAACCCGCCTAAAAACCCACTCCCAAGAAATGCGAGTCATTCCAGACGAGCAGTTCGCCTTCCGAGCCAATCACGCCACCGAACTCCAAATCCTTCGCCTTACCGAGCACATCACGGCGGCCTTCAACAAGGGGCGGTACACTGGTGCTGTCTTCCTGGACGTAGGAAAGGCCTTGGGTACGGTTTGGCATGAGGGCCTACTGATGAAAATGCTCACCAACCAATATCCCATATCCTTTACCAAACTCATAAAATCCTACCTACACCACCGAAAATTCCGCAAACAAATCCAAGACTCCCTTTCCATTACCCGTCCCATGGAAGCCGGTGTCCCCCAGGGCACCGTCCTGTCCCCACACCTATACACCATTTACAACTCCGACATCCCACATCCCCCCAACACCAACATATACTTATACGCCGACGACCTGACAATCACATCCCAATCCGTAGATCCTAGATATTCCGTCTACCTCCTCCAAAGCTCCTTAGACCAACTTGAAACCTGGTGCAACAGGTGGAAAGTCAAAATTAATCCCAACAAAAGTTCGGCTATCCTTTTTACCAAACGAAAAATCCCACAAAACCTTGACAGACTGACACTATCCCAGGAACCCATCTCCTGGAATCGACAAACACGATACCTGGGCGTGACGATGGACCAGCGTCTCACGTGGAAACCGCACATCGTGGAGACGGTGGCGCGAGCGAAGACCACCAGGGCTAGGCTCTATCCCTTACTCAAAGGTGGAAACACCCTCAGTTTAAGGAATAAGCGAACGCTTATCAAGGTGGTACTTCAACCGCAGCTAACCTACGCCTCCACGGCGTGGGGTCACGCGGCAAAAAGCCACTTAAAGTCATTACAGGCTGTGGAAAACATAGCCCTCCGCACGGCCACCGACGCGCCCTGGTACGTAAGAAACACTGACATATTACGAGACTTACAATACACAAACGCTACACAGACAATAAGACAAAACGCGGAGAAACGATTTGACGTAGCCGCTAGACATGACAATCCCCTCCTCAGGCAAGCCGTTGACTACGTACCCGACGTGACCGACAAACACAAAAGACCTAGACACCAACTTTTTGACCCTGGGTGACCACCCCAATGACCCCCCCCCTGCCCGCTAACCTTTTCTGTTTCAGAGACAGCCAGGATCAAGAAACGAAGACAACGACACACACACACACACACACACACACCCCCCATACCCTCCTTAACCCTCCCCTCCCGCGCTAGCCTAAGGGCCACCTTAGCAAAGCGCATCCCAGGCTGCATAGCCGCACTACCCTACCCAACCATACCACACATAAACATGACACTACCCCCGGGGTTTACACAGACGAGCCGGCGAAGCAAGAAGAGCGCCAGAAGAAAGGGCCCTAGCCGGCGGGGCCCAGCCAGGACAAAAGGAGGTCCCACAAAGCGCCTACACCGGCCGCATTTGCGGTCGGGGTAGACGACGGATGGGGCCCACCTACGAAGGCTGTCCAGGCCTACACGAGATGAGGCAGGATAAAGAGGGATAATCCCCCTCGATCCCAAATCATTGAGGCCAATTTCTAGCCATAGAATAATGGCGCCTCCGCAGCTCACTCTCACCACAGCCTCGCACCGTGCAACATCGCACCAAAGCTTTGCACTGAGATTTCCTGTTATCACCAAACACCTTTGTTTTATTCCTTTACCTACCTCAGATTCCTGAGAGTGACTCTACAAATAAAAAGAATTCGAAATATAAATAAAAGACAAATCGGAAAAGATTAAATAAAATAAAAATAATAAGAAAAAAGATCAATAGGAAAGGAAAAGAAAACAAAATAAAAAGAAGTTAAAGAAAGGAAAAAGATATAATAAAAAGGGAAAAAGAAAGCTCCCACGAAAACAGCCAATTGCAAAAAGAGCCGGCAGGTCAACATTGTGGAAAAGAGCCAAAGGGCCAAATACACATTCACACTCACACATTTGCACACATATCTCGGCGGACAGTCTAGGCTGCCCGCCAACCTAATAAAAAGAATTTCGTATTTGAAAGAATTCGAAAACAAGGTAGATTCGAATAAATCGCAAAGCACACTACTTTACGAGGTCACCGATATGGAGAATCGCGACATAACGGCATTTGGGGCTTTCGGCGGTTACCAGGAGGGTCTTCGAAGGAGACAGCGATTGTAACAGTGCGCATGCGTCGGTTGCACCGCCGGCCCTTCCAGCGCCTTCGTTCGGGTCTAATTCGTAAATCGGATATGTAATTCTACCTCTAGGAATGATATTAGGTCGAACCCCACCGGGATTCTGGTCAACGGTCGCTTCTACGACGGTGTCTATCTCCCCGACACCCTCAAACGCCCCTTCGAGCGATTCCGTCGTCGTAAGGGACTCTTGTAGGCGGTCTTCTTCGATATCGCAAGAAGGAGGTAGCGCGCATGCGTCCCTTTGATTTCTTGAGGTCATTTTGGTAACAATACAATAGAAATGGATATATATATATTGAGATGAAACCAGATTAACGGGATAAAAGTAAAATTTAAATGTAAATCATTATGTAAAAGACAAAGTGACAAAATCAATGGTTGGAATGATTATTATAAAATTTATGATTGAGTTGATTATCATGTTAGTAAATAGATAGAAAATAAGTTAGAATAAGAGGTAATAAATGATATTAAAAATGAAAGACAATTTGTAGATGAATTAAAATATATGTCAGAAAAATGTCAAATTTAAAGTAGAATACACAAGGATTCTGTAGTTATTAGAAAGGGCAAATAATATGAGAAAATAAAAAAATATTTTGAAGTATAAGATAAAATTGAATGTAAAGAAAGTAGAATAAGGTGTATAAGTGAATAAGAGAAAGTGAAGTGAAGTGAATTATAAGAGTAAAAGGACACGTTCAAAGATATGTGGAAAGGNTTCATCTATTGTAAATACAATGAAATTATTGGAATTTATTGATTTTTATGTCATATTTCCTCTTAATAACAATTTTTTATTATCATTAGTTGAACGGATATATATATATATATATCAATAAGTTAACAGAGAGATCATTAAAATATGAAAAAAAAAATATGTTTTTTATTAATTTCTGATACTTGTGTTCTCATTTTGCTGTTTGAAATTAAAAAAAATCGTCTTGATAAGTGCTACCGTTCTCGAGAAAAGTCATCTTTTATCGTTCATACGAATTTTGAAACCCATGCGTGTCCGCAGCTGCTTTCAGTCATCCTCATTTCCGCTCTGCCGAGATATGCTGGTGACGCATGGTATCTCTCTTGATTTTACTTTCAATAAGTTTTTATCTGTCGAAAATGTTCTAAACGGATATTGAAAGTACTGTAGTTAGCTATAAAAATATGTTTTTTTCTTGACTTTACGTTGATCGCATAGAAAATTCTTCGGGCAATAAATAATTGTTTATAGAGGAAAATGTTGAAAAATTAAAATAAAATGTATATGGTTATAGAAGTGTAAAAATAGGTACTTATTTGTTGACGAACTTTCTTTTTTTTGGCCATTGTTAATATAAAATTCAACTTATTTGATTCGCAGTTGTTCTAACTTTATAGAAAATCGTCTAATAAAGAAATAATAAAGAATGATTTATTTTGTTTAGGGTTTATTTTCAATGTTACAGGGAAGAATATGTCGAAAAAGGTGTCATTTTTCGTTCTTTTCGTATATTTCTTATTTCCCTTAATTTACCAATGGTTTTTTGGAATAGGCAAACTCGGATTCTTATTCTACATAATATTTGGTATTTTTCTGTACAATAAAAAGGCTGATCTCAAATTAAACAATATCGTTGGCCAGCTGTCAAGTTTTGAAATTGTTTTTAATTGCCAATTGTTTAAATTAGATATAAAAGAATATTCTTAGAGTTGAATTGTTATATGACAAACATTTTTACAATCCGTGATTGTGATGTCGTTTATCTGAAGATGGGATAGAATCCGAAACGATCGTAATAAAAATTGTAAAAATGAGAAAAAAAATGATTTTATAAATAAATTATTTTATTAATGACCTATCAGTTTCCCACAAGATCATAATAAAAATTCAATGTATCTGTTAATGTCGAAAATTAGTGAATTCTTGAATGGAACATTGTTGTGGTTCTGAAAAGAACCGTTTTTTTTATAATATTCGTATATATATATATATATATATATATTCATGAACCCCTATTCCTAAACAAAGTGACAACGGAACAATTTAAACTTAATTTATAAATAGTCAATTTACTGTACTCTATTTGAAATTCACTCAATTGTGACAAAACGTTCTCTATAGTTCAAATAAAGCTTGCTTTCGCGGAATCTCGAATACTGTCTTAGAAAATTCAACTCTATTACCCGCGACACTACACTATTGTTCATAAAGTTCTGATTATAACACGATATATCTATAGTCTCTCAAGTCTTTCTGATATACTCGTTCAGTTCCAATAAGAATACCTTTTACACTTACCCAGTGTACTACAGTCTGCTCCGGAATAGCTCGGGAATCGTCCTTGTCAATAGCACTCACTCGGTTTTATAACAAAGCTCTAGTCAATTTATTATTAGTCAGTTTATCACTAGATTATTGAGCTCGCATAGCCAATACTAATGTTTATTATTTTCAAGTATAGATATACTACTATTTACTTATTTTTATTTTCTCTTTCAGGTCCAAAACTACTACAAAATCAACGCTGAAGGCGTCCACACCACCAAGAATGCAACAAGACACCAAAGTTCCAGTGAAACATATATTGCAGGTAAGTTATAAATCAGTTCAAAAATTTCTCATTTACAGACTTAAATATGACTCCCAGGTAATTTGCCTCGCGATCGCGTCCTGTGACGTCACACGTGTAAATCTTAGTCTCTACGCGCACTTGGCTTCACCAACCTTTAGCTACGCGATTATTTATCCTCCAATTTCTCTACGATTGTCTAATACCAGTCCAAACCGCTCTTTCGCGCAACGATTTTACCCAAAATCTTATTCGATAATCGTCCAGGAAACTCCTCACACCCTGTATGACAACTATTAACGTTACGAATCGTTCGTAATGCAAACTGAACTCTACTCTCTGACCGGTTCCTCCCAGGATACCCTAATTGCAAATTTACTAACTCTATACTCTTTACTAAAAACCAACGCAGAAAATCCGACTAGCGTGGACGTAGATTCTCGAGGTCTGCTGTTTGATTTCCGCGACTCTGTACTCGATTAAGAGGTCTTCGAGCGCCACTAGGTTGGGCGCCATGTACTCGATTATCACCTCCTTGACTCTTGGTCAAAATGCGTTCGAGCTCTTGACGTTGGATTTGTTTGTTTTATCTTGTTTTGTTTTGTTTTGTTTTATTTTGTTTTGTTTTGTTTTTGTTTTATTTTTTGTTTTATTTTATTTTATTTTTTGTTTTATTTTATTTTGTTTTGTTTTGTTTTGTTTTGTTTTATTTTATTTTGTTTTGTTTTGTTTTTTTGTTTTATTTTGTTTTTATTTTTTCTTTTTATTTTTTTATCTTTTATTATTTTTTTTTAAAACAATTATGGCCTCTGCTTCGGCGGTGGTGGAACGTCTGCTTCTGCGATGGTAGAACGTCTGGATAAGCACTAGGTAAATGGATACTTATTTCTAATGTAGAAATAAAACCAATATTTTTGTTTGTTTGCGATGCGGATGGCAGTAACTTGGAATTTTCGTTTGCGTTGGAGTTTTCGAATTCTTTATAACGACGATTTGTAAAACGGTGAAGCGAATTCTTTTTAAAATTGCTTGATGAATACGTTGTTGAACTGAAGTGAATGTTGATGAAGCGCGTGTCGGCTTGAGTTGAGTTGAGATGCTATGGTAGCGCGTGACTGCTCTGAGCGAGGCTTGACTGTGGTGAAGTTTTGGATACA
>NW_019417625.1:0-55792 GCF_000390285.2 Anoplophora glabripennis | reverse complement strand
ATACTATGGACCGATGAAAGTTTGTTCACGCAAGATGGTATTTTTAACATACACAATGAACACTTTTGGGGTAATCAAAATCCACATTTAACAAAAGCCAGAAATCGCCAACGTCGCTTTGGTTTAAATGTATGGTGTGGATTGTTAGGTGATCGAGCGGTAAGTAAGAATAATTTATTATTAAATCATTCAATCGATTCTAACCACTTTTTAGTTCATCCACATTATGCCGTACCGTTTAAACGCACAAAATTATTTAGATTTCCTGCAGCAACAACTCCCGGAATTCCCGGATTGGATGATATACCCCTAAATGTGCGTCAAAATATGATTACCTAAATAATACCTTCCCTGGACGTTGGCTTGGCAGAGGCGGTCCATTTGCTTGACCACCTCGTTCTCCAGACCTAACGCCATGTGATTTTTTCTTTTGGGCGTTGGTGTACAGAACGCCAGTGGCAAATTTGAACGAATTGCAGAACCGCCATCTATACAGCAAATAACACCAGAGATGATACGCAACTCCATTATAACAGTAGCACAACGTGCTGAAGCATGTTTAACAGCAGACGGTGGAAATTTTGAACAATTTTTTTAACTCATTTGTCGTAATTGTTTATCTAATGATTGAAAATTGAAATTTATAAATATATACCTATTTTTATTATTTTTGGATATTTGATACTGCTATATCTCGAAAAATACTGGCCTGATTGAAAAATCATAAAGACACTTTTTTATCACCTTATCTAGCTTAACATGATCCCACAGTATGTGTCCGCGAATTTCGTAACACCCTGTATATCTAGATGTTTTATATGTGTAGCTTGGGTAAAACTGCGTAGTCTGTACATGAATTTAAAAAAAAAAATGAAAACACCTAAGAAAAACCGTCTATTTCTTTGAAAAATTAACGAAACAGGAAGCACTTACCGCTTTATATTTCATGGAAAAATATGGAATCGACCTTCTACGTATATCCGACGATATGAAAAATATGTTTTCTTATAGTAAATATGTGTTATCAGACGACATCTCTCAATATAACTTCTGTTTGTGGCACGACCTTTAAACTAGTACAATTATTTGGTGAACAAGATGTGTGATTTATGTAGGTAGTATTAAAAAAATACTAATATTACCTGCATTGTATTTTATTTTATTTTCGTTTAATTCGATTTTAATGATCATAATGTCAATAATAATAGTCTGCTTTGGTTTATTGACTACTTTATATATAAAAAGTATATCTGAAGTCACAAATAGACACAACAATAAAAATAGAATATAAACGATTTATAGGCCTAATAAATAAAAGACATATATTCAACGGTATAAAAGCGATAATTTAATAAAAATGACATTGTAGATTTGTAAAATTTTGTGGTAGATATATTGTCAATTCGCGCTTTTTCGTGAACATGAACAAATTTATTGAATATTTTTATATCTACCTTGTTCTTTTGTGATAAGCACATAAGAGAAAATGAAGCCACCAAATTGCTGGCCTGTCGAGTAACGAGTATTATAGTTGTGTACGTCTGAATGTGTTGTTAAATTATGTAAACCATGTATATATGTTTGAAAAATATAAAGGCGAGGTAGTGGGAATATCTGGTATTTTTTGAATGGCTCCCTACATGAAGTATCCGGTGCAGCTCCATCTATAAGCCTAATAGCAGCCTTTTGAACTAGGAATACTTTAATTGCAATTATTGAATTTCCCTATAGGAGAATACTATAGGAGATATGGCTATGTATAACTGGAATAAACAGTTCGAAGGAGTTCGGCAAGTAAGAAGTTAGTTGCCGGAGTGCAAATATGGTAGAAGAACAGAGTATTGCAATATGATTACTCCAGGTAAGACGGGTATCAAGGATAACATCAAGCAATTTGGCAGGCTGAGATTGCTTAGCCCATTTATCAGAGCTAGTAGCAGCCTTTGTGTTTTTGACTGATTTAATTTTAAATTATTAGCAGAGAACCAGTCGTTAGCAATTTGGATATCACTCACTTCAAAACCAGCTCTAGTTAATACAGTGGTGTCGTCTACATAAAAAATATAGGAACAATTAACTACAGAGTTAGGCAAAACATTAATGTACGGTGGGCAAAAGATCGGACCCAAAGTAGATCCCTCAGGAACTATACTGGACTCCACACCCTTATTGTATAAAACGAATTTTGTTACATTTAACTAATCCTATATTCAAACACCAATAATTTTGAATCTACAATTTTCTTGAATTCATTCATTTCATGTTTACTGTAATCATATTATTGTAGTTCCTCTGCCCAAGATATTAAACAATTTTTTTCATGAAACCAATAATAATAATAATAATAAAAATATATGTTTCTTCCACCAATAATTGCTGTTGATTTTCTTACCTTATACTCATATCTAACACTCAAAGAGGTAAAAATTCACTTTTATTTAGAAAACGGCCGAGTCTTTTATATTCAAGAAGTATCATATTTATTTAAATAAGGCACCAATTGAGTAAAATGTTGCCGATGACTTCCAAATAATTCCTAATTTTGCCGCACTTTAAAGGAGATAGTATCTACCATAATTTTATTTTTTTTAATTTTTGTATCCTTTATATTGAATAAGAGCAACACTTGAATAAGGCATATTTGTCACAATCGTCTTATTTTGATTTCAGAAATTTTTATTAAGTCGAATCGCAAGCTTGTGGTTTTTATTGTAGATATTGGTTGTAATTATTACACAGTTATCTCTGGTTTCTCAATCAACTGAATAAATGAATTTATGTTATAATCAAAATGAGAATATTCCTAGATATTTAAGTACCTAAGGTTTATTTAAATTAATTACCGAAACGTTCTAGATTTCGCTAGAATTGCTAAATAACATCATATTTTTTCTTTTTCTTTTATTACTGAGAAAATCCTTGTAACTGCTTGTATATCTAATTGCCTATATGTGGGGGACTATTGTTATATACGAAAAGTTCCCATGTAAGTTGTCGGTCAGAAACATGTTCAGTTCGTTCAATAACTCATATAGAATTTGACTCCTCCAGTCAAAGGTGTCGCTGTACATGCATTTATAGATTTACAAAATTTTCATTTTCCTTTTATACGCGTATTCTCGGTTTTGACGAAATTTCGTTCAATTACAATAACTTGTATATTTATTATTGTTATTACGAAATCACAATTATATGGTGTCATAAAAATCAACATAAGAAAAAATAGTATAAATATAAATATAGTTTGCGGGACGCTACGTTTTCGAGTTACAGTGATGTTTAAATATTGATTCATTGGGATATTTCAAATATATCACATTTAGTAGCGTTATTTCAATATCTCTTAAAATATTTAATGTGCATTGAAATAACTAATCATGAGGCAAAAATCGCTGACTTGATGATATACTACCTGTCAACCATTAGAGGAGACGCTGGGAGATACCTTTACTAAAAACCCCAGAATTTCGATGTCACCGAATAGTCTAGAAATTAAATAAACCCATTTAACTTCTGTTGATGTTTCTAAGAATATAGACTTCCCCATTTTATTCGACAAAGAGTATTTTTTGAGCAATTTTAAAATACTTCTTCGACGTAGTTGAATGAATCTAAATATTTCCAGAAGTTGCGTTTGATACAAAATAATTTTAGGGACTTTTTGTTATTGTGTAACTTTTATTGCAATGTAATTCTGATTTCCTCAGAAAATTAAGAGGTTCTGCGCTTACCATTTTTATGGACTTTTCATAATTGCTTTACATTTCAAATTAAATTTTTTAACAAACATCTATACATTTTCAATGTCGAAGGCTTATTTTAAATTTAACAAAATGTTACTCAAGGATGGCCTCGCGTTTTGAATAAAATGGAAAACATCTTTGTATTTAGGAACATAAACCCGAATTAAATACATGTATACAATTTCCAAAATATTTAAAATTTAGTTCTAAGTGGCATGACAATATATGTTGTAATGAACACACTGTATCTCAAGAAATGACACCGAGTAATAGCAGAGAAAATTTCATGAAATTATAATGTAGACTCTAAGAAAGACATAAATTACGTTTAAAGAAAAATAAAAATCTCCTTTCATAGTTATTTCATATAAAAACTAAAACATTATCAGTCAAAATTTAACTGATACATTGTAAACGAGAAGCATGTCAAGAAAATAAAGTTTAGGTTCGAAGTAGAAGCATGAAAGTAAAAGAAAAATGCCACAAGAAGGGCCAATTTAACAATTTTACGAATAACTAAACGTTAAATAATCTAGTACAAAAGAAAATTCAAATATTATAGTATCAGAAAACACATAGGCTAGAAGTTTGTTATAAAAATTTGTCATGCAGAATGTCATATAAAAAATTTATTGTAAAATTAGTTTAAGATGTATAAAATTTACTACGCAGTTATAAAATATAAATTACGCCGTAAGTTAATTAAAATAAAATTCGTCGCAATATGTGGGAGAAATTGCGCAGTTAGAAAATAATATCATGGATACGAGTGACCAATTAAAAAGGAACAAATCAAAGATTTACATTGTACCGGAAAACAAAAGAGTATCGGTGGGAAGTAAACAAGTGGAAAAGAGAGGTTGATCCGAGACACTGGTGAGGGGTGCATGTTGTCCTGGGGCTCCCGAAAATAACATCAAAAACACCAGGAAGCAATCCACTCATATCCAACAGCCATCTTCAAAGAACGAGTACAGATGATAAACCACAACTAATGTGAGGTTAGAGTGACGATCGAAAATTCAGAAGCTGACAGAAATAAACGTAAGTCCAGTTGCATAAGCATAAGCGTATTCTCCAAACACATAAAGTAAAGTGTTGCGAATTTGAACTAAAAACAGTTTGTGAAATAGAAAACTTCAGTTCAAACCATAAACAATTTCAGTGGGTAAAATTAAAAATGACAGTTTTGAACATTTCCTAGTTTAAGAATTAGTTTAGTTTCGATGTTCGTAATATAAGTTAATTTGTTTCATAAAACTTTTAAAACATTAATAATTGGTTNTATTTAATCATACTTACACAAACAAAATTAAAATAAAAATATATAAATAAATATTATTATTATTATAATAATATTTATTTCGTGGTCCGTTTTTCATAGCTCACCACTGGCATCTGAGAAGACGTAAGATATACAGGGAGACTCAAATTAGAAAACAGTTGCGCCTTTTCAGGATTATTAAAATAAACCAAACAGATCAAAGATATCTCCTACCGTTCCTGAAATATTGTGAAAAAACTGAAAATATCAATTTTAGAAAATGCCATCTAACATCCTTATTTCACAACAGAAAGAGCTGAAATTTGGTACTGGGGGATAAGAAGATACGAGGAATCCATTTTCGTCGAAAGAAAATTTCTACGGCCACTAGTTTCAGTTATGCAACATTCAATTGTTTTTTTTTTTTTATGAGTAATCTTGACAGTAACAGATAGAAGATAAAATTACGAACATGTCAATATGTAACACTACTATTTTATTTGAATAAATAACTCATAAAATTAAAGAAATTCAATAATTTATTTAAAAAATAATAAAATCTAATTCTTGACGTAAAACAAAAATCAACAAACATTTTGACATATTCAAAATTTGCTAGAGCTTGCTGCCTTGTTTTAATACCTATTTTAATTGAAATTATTGTAAAGTTTTCAATTATAGAGAAGATAGAGATGTATAAGTTATACATAAAAAATAATAAAAACTGTAGAAACTATTAGAACTATCATCAATTATATCCAGAAAGACACTAGTCTGATTGAACGGTATTTTTAAATGTGTAGGTGGAAGTGTGAAAAAACCTAGACGCAGGTATACTTACTGTTTATTTGTTTTCAGAGATTACTTTTTCCAAATTATACCTATAAGTAAATGTACTAGACATCAAGTAAGAAGGGAACCCGTTAATGAAATTAATATTTTGTGACAAGCTAACATATATCCAGAGAGTTTTATGAGGGTAATCGCAAGAGAATGTGTTACTTTAGTGACAACCGTTAAAAATTTTGAAAAAATATAAGTACCATGATTATAAATTCAAACCAGTACATAAACTACATCTAAGAAATGGGGAACGAAGAATGGAATTTGTAGTTCGTTTCAGGGAAAGATAATAGAAGATAGATTGTTAGGCGGGAAAATTATTTGAAGCGATTAAACTACGTTCACAAATAATTCAAAAATCGTGTATGTTATTCACTGTATATTCAAAATATTATGAAACCTATAAACATTTTATTGAACTAACTTTTAAAATAACTAATAATAAGTTACTATATAAAATTAAAAAAGTATTTAGTAAGTGCATAAATTCAAATGCATAAATCTGATTTTACACTTCCTATTACATTTTTTTTTGCAATCGACCTAAAGCCAGATGTGATAAAGTAACCTCGAAATACCTACACGACGATGTGTGACTTACAGAACAGGAATGCATATGTATGTATTGCCTTTCAATAATGATTATTTCATTAAGCAAAAATAGAACTACTAGATTTTACTGAGTACACGTGTTACATAGATATATTGAAATATACGTTGCATTTCCAATATTTAAAAGCGTAAATTTGTAAATTAAAATAAATCAGAAATTACTTAATTTGACTGTTATGTAACAAAGTTGATCAGATGTGATCCTAAACTTAAATGTCACTCTTTTGTTTTTAACAGAGACTATAGAATTTTATTATTAAAGTTATATAAAAGCCTATCCAGGAAAAAACTTTACACATTATGATGTTTCATAAGAAAAAATCTGATAAAATATGGGTGATATTTAGTCATAACTTTAAGAGTGAGGATGCTCTAGTAGAGAGGGTATATATAGAGATTTCACTTTGATCGATAATTTGTATATGTCCTAGTCTCTTCTTCCAAGTATCATCATGAGGTTTTTGGTAAGTACCACTTACCTTTCACTGCACTGAACTCTGACATATCGATTTCTAATGTTACGTAACGTGCGTCGAACTTTCGTTAAGTGTAGGTGGTGTAACGTTTAAGGATTGGTTTAGTTAAAGATCATCGTGCTAAATTTTATCGAGGATACCGGTTTTTATGGAGATGAGTATTTGTAATACTTTTTATTTCATCATCAGCTTCTGCTTTTCCCTACGGACCGGCACAGTTGTGTTTCAGTTGATAAACATTATTTCATCATAAAAATTTTAATAAAATATAAAATTATTAAATTGCAAAGTGGACTAGTAGTTTAATTACTTCATAGTTATAAATAATATCCTTTGCACTCCATAAATTAAAATAACTTTTGTAGTTACTAACATCAGGGTGACTAAAAGATTAAATTTGCTTGTAATTTTTCTAACAAAAGCAAAAGAACGTTTACTAATACAATTGAAACGGTTGACAAGGTAATTCGACAGCTGTTAGCGTATAATTTTAACATAGTATCTAATAAATCTGATATCATATGTCAAACCAGTATATATAAAAAAATAAGTGTAATTAATAATTCATTTTGGGTATATTAAGCAACGATGTACAAAAAAATATCAAATTGCCTTAAAGAATATTATTATTTATAAATAAGCTTATTTAGTTTTAATACTTGGTATTATTTGTTAATAATGAAAAAGAAATTGATATTTTGCAATTACTTGTTTTTAATTATTTATTACACTTACTATAATTTAATCATTGTAGTGTAGAACGATATTTTTGAAAAAGTAAATTTATATCGAATTATACGTTGTATTCAATTCTATAGAGAAAGGACTATATTCAGGACTACAAATTGTAAGATGTAATATTACATAAGACATACCATCTAATGAGCAAAGATGTTGACAGAAATTGTAGGTTAAGCATTTTACGCGACATTTATTAGCTTAGTTTAACTCTAGTCCCTAGGTACCTATTTGCAGTGTAGTAAATGGTAATGAATAATTTGAAGGATAATAGTTCCCTCGAAAACCCACAAGTATTTCAGCTTTCTCGTCACATATTGCACATACAGATAATTTGTAGGTTTCTGTCGTTGTAGATTTTATAAGTGTGAACAAAAGTGACAACCCATTTTTCAGACAGGTATTCAATAAGTTACACTGTATATTTAGATACGTGTTAATTTAATTACAGACAATTCTTCATCCTCATAAATAACAAGTACTCGAAAATTGTGAAAATATTTTGATAGCTGTATTGTCTACAGACACGTGCGATTTTAATTATAAGTGCCAAATAATCTAATTAGGTCTTTTTAATACGTTGCAAATTTCACATATTTATTTTGTAGCCAATCAAACACAATATTTTGAAACATTACTGCAGCAACAAAAAAAAATCCGAAACCATTTCGCTTGGTTGGTACACTACGAGAAATTACATTGGAAATTTCTTGACGTTTAAGGTAATTTCGTCTCTTATATGAGTTTTAATTGCGAACTGTTTTGCTATTCATTTTTTGATATTATTGGGTACTACTTTTGTAATGTTTCAAAAATAAATATTTTAAAACAATTTAAACACAACAGATTCATCGGAAGTTTGCGTTTGCGATTAAACAACAGCAATGTCGGAATAATTTTCAAAATAATCATGACCTTGAAAAAAAAACGAAGAAAATTGAGCACTAGTATACAGTGTGTTTATTAAGTACTTATACAAACTTTAAAGGGTAAATCGTTCATATGAACATGGATCCGCAACTACTTGGTTCTTGAAATACAAAGCGTCTAATTTTTTTGTTTGGTATTTTCGGGAAACTGGGAGTGTTAATGATGAAAAAGTTAAATATATACTTAGTTTTTTGTTTAATGTTAGAGGGCGCCACATACACTGTTGTAGGTACATGGATTTAAATAACCATAACTTTTTTGTATCGCACTGTATTTCATTTTTGTCTAAAAAGCAGCTGTTTTGTAACAAAAACGGATTTAAAGTTAAACTTTGGAATCTTTATACTTAAGTTGAATCGTTAAGATTTTTTGAAAACCAAGTAAAAAATGTGTCTTTAATTGATTGTATTGCGATGTGACAAACTTAGATCATTTACAACACTTATACCAAACAAAAATTTTTTTTGGACGTTCTGTATCTCAAAAATATGAACTTTTTATCTTAAAATAAGTGAAAGATTCACCCTTTAAAGTTTGTACAAGTACTTAATAAACACCCTGTATACCTAGTATTTGAGGAATATCCCTAAGAGTCGAGTTACTGAATTGTTAGGCAACTATACTGGACTTGTACTTTGATTTTTACGTTACGGTTTGAAAAGACACACTTTGGAGCGAAATATTTGAATTTAATAAATTCAAAATTCTTGTTTAAAAAAACTGATTTAAAACACATTTTTTAGGCACTATTCTTTCGAAATTATGGTTAAATTATATCGTCTAAGTATTATTATTCAATAAAATAGTTTATGTTAACTGGTTTTAAAATTAAAAAACTAATTAATCAGAAGTTCTATTCAAACTTCGACAATCAAATTTACTTCTGAATATTTTTTTTCAAAAGACTTATTGCGGTATAGGTAGAAAAATCAACTGTCAAAGCTAAAATTTTTTATAAAAAATGGATAATACATATTTATTGTTTTCATTTGTCAATTATCAAATTTTTTAAAGGTCTTAAACATTCACTTGAGTAAATTTTTACTTATACGAGTAACTGATTAAATTGTTAAGCCCAAGTTTTATTAGTCCATATTAAACTTTGTTGGAAGTAAAGAGTAAACAGAATTATCATGTTCTTACTTGGAAACAAAGCCATTTGGGATATGCATTTTATTGAGAAGAATTACTTTCTTAAATTGGTGTACATATACAGGGTATTTCGCATAAAAAACCGACACAGAGCATGCCCCATGCAAGGAAACCCAAAATATGGCGATTTAACGCAACTTACCTTTATACTGCACCCCTGAGAAGTTCTAGGACTTGAAAGTGGGGTTTCAAATCAATATCTCAGTTATTCTTTAACTTAAAAAAAAATTTAGTAGTGTGAGTGTAATAAGAACATTAATGGTAAACTTCAATTGAAGTATTTTAAAGGGTTGATAAAGGATGAGGTACTATTAAAAGTTCGAGAATTTTTTAACCCATTGGCGACTTTAAAAAATTATTACTTTGTTTTAAGGGTAATTTAATTTTAAAACTTTTCTTACTCTTGTTAGTTTTCAAAAAGCTTTGTCGTTTTCGACAAAAACACGAATAACTAATAATACGTGTATGTCGTATGTGTTATTTAAAATCATCGAAAATTGAAATGTTGGCTATGAATTTAAACATTAAAGAAACAATCAGCAGTTATTGGATAGAGTAGACTTCAATTTTCGACGAAGAATAAATATGTCTGAGAGAAAACGGTGACCATTTTGAACACTTACTATAACTTATCAGTTCAAATTGTATGTTATTTTTGTTGTTTAAGTTGTTTATTTTTCTATTAAATTAATCTTATTCCAACTTTTTTCCCGATCGTCAAGTTTGACTTTTAAATTCATAGCCATCTTTCGAATTTTCGATGATTTTAAATAACACAGCTACAATACGTATAATTAGTTATTCATGTTTTTGTTTAAAACGACAAATTTTTTGATAACTAACAAGAATTAGAAAAGTTTTAAAATTAAATTCCCCATAAAACAAAGTAATAATTTTATCTGTCACATTTTAATGGTGCATCATCCGTTATTAACCCTTTAAAATGCTTCAATTGAACTCTACTTATTGTCGATTAATGCTCTTGGTACACTTACACCGTGTACCAAATTTGGTTTTTCTAAATTCGAGTATAACTGAGTTATTGATTTTTTTCAAAATTTGAAACCCTATTTTCAAGACCTGTAACTTCTCAGGGGTGCAGCTTGGTATAACGGAAAGTTGCGTTAAGATTCTTAGTAATAGTATTTCAAAGAATATCCTCCTTGATATTTTTACTCTACAACAATCCAAGGTACAACCATTGCGGTTGTGATATGCATTTTGAGAGAATATCCTACATGTAGGCATTTGTGACGATCAGTTTGTCAATAATTATATTTTTTTCAGGTAGTTTCAGTAATAACCCTTGGCATCGCCATTGCTCTTCCTCAAAGGCAGTATGATGAGCCTGTTCAACAAGAACCACGACAAAGGTCTAGTGAAAGTACAACCTTCATTCCTATAATCAGATTCGACAAGGAGCAAGGAGAAGACGGAAGCTACAAAGCATCGTAAGTGTTTTGATGTTATAATTAAAGCATTTTACTCTTTTAAAGTTTTAATGGTCTTAGGCCCGGTACTTTGAGTGTCGATTAAGGCTTGATTAACTAATCAGGCGATTAGACTGCGATATACTTTATAAAATAAATCAGTATATTATGTACAGTCTAATCGCCTGATCAGTTAATCAAGCTTTAACCGAGACTTAAAATACCGGGCCTTAATACTCAAACAATTATTTCCTTGGCATTTTGGGTAAGAGAATATATAATTTTAGATATCTACACTTAGTTAGTTGGGAGGAATCCGAATTATATAAAATATGAAGTTGACGTAAGGGAAGGGCATTTTTTCCAAATCACCAATCAGAGGGTGCAATAAAAGAAATAAACGGTGTATTATTTTCAAATTCTAGTTTTGTATATATGGTACTTACGCAAAACAAAGTTCGCGAAAAGTGAATGAGAATAGATTATAATCTATTAGTATTCTGCCAACTAATATTATTATTAGCTCATTCACTTTTCGCGACCTCCCTTTTGCGTATCATATAAAAACTTTAGAATTTGAAAATAATATTACACTGTTTATTTAATAACATATTATTATTTCCAATAAAAATATTGCAGGCAAATTAGCATCGTTCTGTTTACTTTATATACATATAATATATATAAATAACAATGGTTTAGTTTAATTATTACATTTATTATTTTAGATTCAGTTAGGGAAATGAGTACCTACATTCTTCAAATCTCTGACCAATCCTACATTTTTAAACAATCCAATATAAAAACTTTGTACTAAAATTCAACAACTTCTATTATTAGTTTAGTAAAAAGTATTTTGATTTAAAATAACAAAAAAATGAAAGAAAAATATCAAGTAATATGTTCTTTGGTTAGTGTAATAGTGTAATTATGGTTTCTTAGAGATTTTTTTATTCCTATGTTGTCCTCAAAATATGCCCCTTTCCATCAATAATTACACCACTCTTTCAAATAATAAAAAATATGTCAGTCATTCTTGACTTAAAGAAATGAATGAGCATGAATCTTATTACTCATGTCGTTTGTTCTTAAACAGCGGTAGTGACATTGATTTCAATTTTCCAAAAATTATTTATGCATATTTAAACATCGGTTCCAGGCAGGACTTCTCTGAACTATACGTGACGGTTTGCCCGTGGTTAGCCGCTTCTTCAATCAGGAATTTTATAATGATGCGTTGTGCAACAGGGGAGGGACCTCTTACTCATTCATAGTACAAGTGATTAATAGAATATTTCTACAAGGATGATAGAAAGGAGATTGAGTCGACATTACAAATCCGTTTTTATCATCTAAAACCCTTAGGGTTGTACTATCTGTACTGATTTAAAAATTAAAATCTCATATTATATATTACATTGCATTACATTTACATTTGATTGGCTATAATATTATTAGCAAAATTGATTAAAATCCGCAACAATTTGTAAAAAATTCTTGAAGTTGTATTTAAATCTTCTAATTTAAAAGTCACTTTTAATTAAACAAGAAGTGACATAAAAATTTCAGTCAGAAGAACTCCTAATAAAATTTCAATACAAATTTTAATTATCACATAGGCTTCCTTTTAAAAAATCTTTCCACGTACTTCTCAAAAATTATAATTGATGTCTATTAACAAGAAAAATATAAACTGAAATGCCATTACGTCAAATTTTTGTGATATATTTCAATAATAAATAAAAAATTAAATTAAAATCCCATAAAAAAACTGCAAATTGCTGAACTTTAACTGTGGAAGTAGGTACTCAAAATATTCTAGTCGATTTGGATGATTCTGTCACATTAATTTTCACTAAAGAAATTAAGATTTACACTAGGTACCCTAAAGAGTACGAGGCCTCATTCAGAATTTCGCGGTTTTTTTGGGTAAAATTGTTACAAAACTCGGTGGATTTTTTCAGTCGATTTTCATCCATACACCTCGGTTTTAAAAACAATTTTACCTGAGGGGCTTCTACTTCTACGACGTAGAAAGAGCGTTCGTCAAATTAACAAATCAACATTATTTTCTTGGTGTAATTTCTACTACTATTATTACTATAGCATGTATTCTTTTTTAATAATGTACAATAAAGAAAATTGTTTTCGTAGCTATGAAACTGGAAACAATATTATTGCTGAAGAAGAAGGGTATGTAAAGAACTTGGGACCTGATCCAGATGCAGAAGGAGAAACACTAAATGCCCAAGTGCAACAGGGTTCTTATACTTACACATCTCCCGATGGCCAAATTATCACAGTAAACTACATTGCTGATGAGACTGGTTTCCATGCCACCGGAGATCACCTACCAACACCACCTCCTGTAAGTCCAGAAGTACAAAAGGGACTTGACCTTATCTTCGCTGGTATTAGGGCGCAACAGGTAATATTTTGTTAATTTTTAATCTCAATGATATAAATTGTTGGTCATAATTAAGAGGTGAATCTCTAAGAAATTCATTTTTAATATTATTTTAGCACATAAGAGCAACATATGACATACATTTTTTAAATGTGTAGGTACTTTTATTTTGTCTTGTCACACCGTAAAATAAATAAAACATAATAATAAACTAAATAGCATACAACCAAACAGTAAAAAGTAGTAGTTCCACACTTATGACGAAGTCTAACTTATAGCTACTATTCTGTAAACTTAGTATGGTTTATGTTGCTAAAAAAGAATAACTAAAAAGCAAAAAATTGATAAGAAATTGTTGTTGAAAGTTTATTTGAAAGATGTAAACCATAATTGATGACTTGTTACTGTCTGAAGATATTTATTTCTGGTATAGTTTCCGTTTTTTCTTTTTTTTTATTTTTCCACCTGTGAAAAGATGTAAAAATTAGTGAAATGACAAATACAAAGTTGTTGAGGTTTCGAAAATTATCTCTTTTCGTTTTCTGAACTTTTTTTGACGTTTCGTTTTAGTTGCTTTGATAGTTCGTTTGTTCATAATGTTTGTGCCCCGAGTATCTTTAGTTTGAAAGTTTGAATCTTAGAGTTTACAATTGATTTAATAATATCTGACTTATACATTGAAAACAGTAATGTACTAAGGGGGAACCTTGAGGTACACCTGGGGTAATATCTCTATCACATGAAAATTTATTATTATAAATTTTCTGAGAACGATTAAATAAAATAGAATTTTATAAGTTTAAGTGATAATTAACCAAAATCATAATATTCCAGTTTACAACACTAATTCATGATTTATTAAATTGATTTTAAATATGACATTTATTGCAGGAAGCAGATGAACGGGAAGCTAAAGAGAATCCCCAGGGCAGGAAAGAAATACCTCAGGATTACAATGGACAGTATCGACAGTAAGATTATATAGTATAGTGTAAAACTGTGATTTACTGCTTTGTGTGTTACCATAGACTGATATCATCATCCATAATCCGTCATCTCTTGTGTGAAAGCAATGTTTTAGTTTTGTGACCTTTACTTATATGATAAAATAAAACGACTTAAGATTTGAACCTCTTCTTTCTTTTGCAAATAAACCATAAATTATATCATTGTACATGGCCACGTAAGATGATAGACTCAAGATCCATAAGAAAATTTTTTATCTAAAGCACCCTATATAAAAAAAGTTTATTATAAGATTTTTCTTTCTAAAGTGTATCAGTTAAGTGTTTTCTTACTTTTGCTAGAGAAATTTAATTTCAAATATTCAAATATGAACTATTGGATTTTGCAGTTGTTTTATTGTGATTATTAATTTAATACAAAAAACATTTCTAAGCTATTTCCTATTTTTTAATAAGAAATATAATATGTACTTATATTTCACAGTAACGTACGGTCGCAACGCAGAAATATAGCCAAATAGACTTGTGTATAGCTTAAAGTTAATCTCACGTAAAGTTACTAATGTTGACTTCTAGTGTTCCTGTTTGTTTTTCAAAACCTCTAGAATCTAATGTAATTTCTTTATTTTTAAGAATTTTTCAAATATGAAAACATTATTATAGTAACTTCTTGTACAGAATTTCGTTGTAATTCAGATGTTTGTTTCAACGTTTCTTTTCCTCGATAACACTGGCATTTTGACGCATTTTGACACATTTTTGAAAAGTTAACAAATTATTATTTACATTCAGTACGCAGTAATATCGTATCCATAAGAACAAAAAAAAATGATTAAAACAAACATTTTTAATTAATTTCTCCTTTCCTGTTTTTTAATACATCGCTCTGAAACGCTATTCCTCCATCGCTTTATATTTTTCATAGTTTCCAAGATCTCAATATATACATCACTAAAGTAACGCACATGGTGTATAAAGAAGTACTAATTGAGAGACATAGGCTTCCAATTAGTATAATTGGGTAAATTATTCAGTTTTAGTGACATTGTATAACAATGATGATTTAAAGAATATATACGATATACAGGAGGTTTGATAGTGTCGTTGCGACGTATATTTACATTATAAACATCAGTTTTATAGCGAATCTTGTTATATACATAAGGAGAACTTTTCGTTTATAAAAAAATGCGCTCTATTTTTCATATTCAACCAATGAATTATTCTAAAAATATGATACTTACAAATGCCAGAAATTAATCTTAAGGAATTTTGAAGCTTTTTGATTGGACTGGTATCAAATGCTGACAAGAAAAGCTCAAATTTTGATCAATTATTATTAGTCCTAGGTTTTTAACAGAAATAGTAAAATTAATACTATCATCTATTATATTGAAGTTAAGTTGCCATGCACATTTTTTTTACTACCGAAAACTATTACTGCTATTAATTTGTAAGGAATGTCCCTGAGCTAATTTTACAACATTATTATAACTCAAAATTAATTGCTTAAATTGCTTGTTCACTATCATCAGGATGAAATAACAAAATAGCTTGAGTCAGATGGTTAAAGAAAATTTTCACAATGGCAAATAAAAGTCCTTCATACTTTAAAATTGCCAAAAGAAGCTGTTGATTCAAAGTATCAAAAAATGCTTTACTGAAGTCTAACAACAGTAAACGTAATAATTTCCTCCCCTCAGGTGCCAAAAATAAATCATTAGTGCAACAAGAAATATTAGAAGAGCATCTGTAATTCTTTAGACTAGATTGATGAACAAGAATAATATTAGATGCTCACGTAATTGTAGTTATATATACGTTTATAAATATATACAAGGTGTTTGTGAATAAGAGCGAAATATTTTAAGGGGTAGTTGCCGAAGTTATTTTGTGAAAAAGATTCATTCATATAAACGTAGGTCGAAATATGATTCGTTTCTGAGATACAGAATGTTTAAATTTAAATTTTTTATTTATTTTTATTAATTATTTCAAAGAGTTTTAAAGATATTGACTGGAAAAAACGCTTTGGAGGGATAAATGTGCATTTTTTGGGGTGATTCGAATATTTCTACTTATTTACAAACACACTGTATATTATAAATTATAATGTATAGTTATAATTATATAACATATTCAGAGAAGGTACAAAGCAGGTTTTTTTAAATCAGCAGCGGTGGTGTTTGCACCTTTTCAAATATCGTCATAAAATTAAATAATGTGGAAAAAACTTTGACCCATATTATTTTATTTATATGAAACCATAATTTCAGTACAAAGGTGAAATAATCTTGGCGGACAGTTGTGACGTCCTAGACAGTTTTTAAATTGTACTATCTATTAATAGGATATACAATTAACATGTTTTATCATTGCTCTTCTACTTTTATTTAGTAGTAGAAAGGCAGAGAGGAGTAATTTAAATAAGAAGTTCTTTGTAATAGCAGGTCCATAGTTTAAAAATTTTAACGACAATGGCGCACAAATTGAATATATTTTTTTATAAATCAAACAGCTTGTGCAATAACCTCATTGATTATAATTTCCTTGGGTCCGTCTTAATTGATGATGCTCGTCAACCTAGGCATATCTCCATGTAGAAGCTTCGGCTTGGGAAAACGGCTCTTAAGGTTGTTACTTCTGAGAAAATTGAATGGATGATTCTTACCTTTTTTCCATCCAAAAGTGCAAAATTGAATGGTATTTTCCCGATTCTTCTACAATATGAGTCAGAAAATATTATCCATTATCATTCGTTACTGTCCACGATAGTTATCGGATATATTCCAATTTTCTCTAAAATTGCAGTTTTCATGCAAAACCCTTTAGACGTCCTTCCTGCTCAAACTCCAAACTATAAGACTGATAAAAAGGGAATTAAAGACACTATCGCTACAGAGTTCACAGCACTCATACGAATCAGTTATATCAGGTAAATGAAACAGGAACGACTTTATTGTGGTTTACAACATTAAAAGAATTATTAGCAAGAATGAGTTCGCTGTCTTCTTACGTTGCCAGATATTTTGATAGCACTTCTTTTGTAACCATCCAAAAGGCGGCAGAATGGCATGGTCTATTCTCCATCGTGGGAGGAGTCTTTAAGCAAACTTAGTCAATGACCTCGTTGTACTTATTTCAGGTAAATCGCCAAGTGTCATTAGTGACCTTATTTAACCGGCTTTAAGCATAATAGAAAACTGGCATATACGGACAGCGATTAAGAACCAAATCATCCAAGGTCGATCTTCCTTTATTCAGCAGAAAACTGTATTCTACAAAACCATTCAAAAGTCTAGAATAGTAGTCAAGTGTCTGGGGTTACTCTGTGTTAACCTAAGTCTCAATCTGACAAAACAATTACCTACTAAAAGCCACTGTATCCTTTTAAACTTGCAGGAGGCTCTTTGGGAAGATATGACTCTGTTTAAATAAATTACAGCTAAATAGTGGACTTTGCGGCTAGGCATGATGAGGGTCACACGGCGGTCTACGAACAACAGCAGAAGAGATAAGATTCTTGGAGTGTTAGCGACAAGATATTCCTTACCTATGTTCTGAGTATGCTATAGTCTTTCAGGCTGAAGTATTCGCTGACTTCACTTGTGCACAATAAAATCTTTTGAAATATATAAATCTTCAGATATGTACTGTCAGGCGACGCACATTTGTTCCACACGATCATCCCCCGCAGTGTCCTAAAGTGTGTCTGCTGTTGGTGCGGGATAATCGTGTAAAATTGACATGAGATCCTGGCCACAGCAATGTGATTGACAATAATAGCGCTGATTCTTGGCAGACAAGTAACATAATTGCAATAGTTGCGAAATTCTCTAAAACGCGATTGTTTCCTTACTTATGTACATAACACAGCCAAATGAAGCTCTTTTCGCGGACCTCGCTTTCGCACCCTGACCAACCGCCGATTCTGAGCATCCGAAACCCTGCCTCGTACGTCTTTCACCTGTGCCTGCCATGACGGCATGAAAGTCATGATCCAGGGACCCAAGGATTTGGGTTAGTATACGCATAATAAATCTTCATTTGGCATGATATTTTTGAAATTGACGGAGAATCTACTGGAGATGATGAAACTAGGAGCCAATATAGACTATGTTTATTACATCAAACCATCGAACTACTGCGTAACATCGTTATTTGAGTTATGGGGCTATAGGGTTATGGCGATAGGGGTTGTAGGGTTAAATATATTCTGTTTATATGTATAACCTCGATATATCCTGCGAGGAGAGATCAAGTCAAACTACTGAGTAACGTGGTTATTGTTGTTATCGGTTATGGGGTTATGGGATTATACGGTTATGGGGTTAGGAGGTTTGAGGTTGAATGTATAGGATTATGGGGTTATTGTGGGTGCACAGCTCCTTTTACAGGACCGTTGTGTGTAATAGGACTCGATAGCTTGGGCTATGAGGTGATATGGGGTTATCGGTAAAACCTGGCGTGATAGGGTTAAATGGATTCAGCGACCCCGAAAACATGTAGTAGGCGTAGCCTGACCTTCAGACTCAAAAAACATTTTTTGTGTTGCTGTGTAAATTATACAGGGTGTCCGGTAACTACGGGGATAAAATAAAAGGTTATATAGAGCAGGTCAAACGAGTGCTAGTACTTCATATAAACTTTTTACCTAGGTGCCACTGGTGAGGAGTTATTGTCAGTCAAAGTAAGAAGTTGAAAAAAGAAAATTGCCCATAATTTCTAAAGGGTTACTTTGATTAATTTGAAATTTGGGGGATCAAAACAACTCATTCAAATGTATCTTTGTACATTTAAAATTGAATCAAAAATTTTTTATTACACAAGGACGGTCGAAATTATGTTCTAAAATTTACGCAACTTTGACAGAGCTGTCAAATTTGACATTTCGCCCTCGTAAACAATTAGCCTTGTTATTTTTCTAAAAAAAGGTATACTTCATGACTTATGAAAAAATTAACGGTTGTCAAGATAATTAAATTTTTGTATTTTGTGTATAGCCACAACCGGGGACACTACGCAACAGAAAAAAGTTAAGAATGAAACATATGGATTAAAAGAGGTTACTTCAGTAAATGCTAAATGCTCGATATGTCCTCCATCTAGTTCAATGCACTTCCTTATTTTTTAAGATTATTTTGTTGCACTCTAAATAGTATTTGTGGATTCTGTTTAATTTCATTACAATGATGTTCTATTCTTGACATCAACTCTTCTCTTGTATAAACCAGATTCATTCGAGGCAAATACCAGCAAAAATTCATAGTTAATGTATGGGCAGGAATATTCGGTAACCAATTAATAAGCCCCTTTTTCTTACCGGATGGATTAAACGGTGGCGATATTTGAATTTTTTACAACATGATTTAAATCTACTACTAGAAAATGTGCCATTGCAAACAAGACAGGAGATGTATTTCATGCATAATGGGGCACTGCCCCACTTTAGTCGTGAAGTTAGAAATTACCTCAACGCAACATTTGGTGGATTGGGCGAGACAGACCACACTTATGGGCACCTAAGTCACCAGATCTTAACCATCTTGACTTCTTCTTGTGGGGTTACTTAAAAGAATTGGTGTATTCATCTCCGGTATACAAGAGAAGAGTTGATGGCAAGAATAGAACATCATTGCAAATGAAATTAAACAGAATCCACAAATGCTATTTAGAGTGCAACAAAATAATCTTAAAAGAATAAGGAAGTACATTGAACTAGATGGAGGACATTACTTTCTCTTTTAATCCATACGTTTCATTCTTAACTTTTTTCTGTTGCGTTGTGTCCCCGGTTGTGGCTATACGCAAAATACAATAATTTAATTACCTTGACAACCGTTCATTTTTTCATAAGTCATGTAGTATACCTTTCTTGTAGAAAAGTAAAAGGGCTATCTGCCTACGAGGGCGAAATGCCAAATTAGACAGCTCTGTCAAAATTGCGTAAATTTTAGAACATAATTTCGACCGTCCTTGTATAATAAAAATATTTGATTCAATTTTAAATGTACGATACATTTGAATGAGTTGCTTTGATCCCTCAAATTTCAAGTTAATCAAAGTAACCCTTTAGAAATTATGGGCAATATTCAATTTTCAACTTCTTACTTTTAGTGACAATAATTCCTCAACAATGGCACCTAGGTAAAATGTTTATATGAAGTACTAGCACTCGTTTGACCTGCTCTATATAATCTTTTATTTTTTCCCGGAGTTACCGGACAGCCTGTATTATTTTTTATTAATTATCTAATTTATTTATTCGAAAATTAATTGTTTTCGAGTACATATGTATAGGAACTTTGTTTGGTGCATGCAAGATAGACAGTAAAAAAAATCTAGAAGTCAGCAACCCATTCGAACAAACACGGTCACTTTGTAATATTGTCATTCTTGACATTAATAAAATAAATACAGTCCACATTTGTTTGTTTGTATAAAGAATCATAAGAAGAAAAAAGTGATATTTGTTCACAACCAAGTCATACAGGGCTTACAAAAGATTATCATTCTTGACATTAATAAAAAAATACAGTCCACATTTGTTTGATTTGTATAAAGGATCACAAGAAGAAAAAAGTGATATTTGTTCACAATCAAATCATACAGGGCTTACAAAAGAAACTTCTTTTGTGAGGTACAATTTGTTTCAAAGTGTGATCAACAACTTATATATTTGTAATACAATAGTGACACATATTTCACATATTTCTTCGTTTTTAGTGTTTTTACAAAGCCTTGTATTTAATTATCAAATATTTCATCATAAAGAGGTATTTTATGGGCTACTGAGAATAGCGTGTATTGATCTTGCAACGTGTAGTCGCTGTGTAATTTATAGTGAGAATAATTAATGGACGTATTAATACATAACAGTTACTGGAAGTCTCGAGAGTAAACCGAGTAAATCACTAACCGTGACATACAAACAATAGATAGCTTTCACTAAGAAATTTATCTTTTTTAGGAAACATCTGTTCAATAAAGAAATGGTGTAAGCTAGTTATTCTGGATGGTATTATAAACAAAAATAAAGAGAACATTTGTACATTAAAAAAAAGATAATTCGAGCGTGATGGTAGTTTACCATTGACCATCTGTAAATGCTTCCTTTTCTAGGAAGCTAATTATGGATATTAAATTTATTTAACATAGACCTAATGAAATGTTTTTTATTGATAAAAATATATAACTTTCTTATTGCTTTAGGTACTTAATGCTGTCTTTTTTATTAGAAATATAAAATAAAATTTGGTATATTGGCATAACATATTAAAAATATTTTCAAATACATTATTATTATATTGTTATAAACACACTAATTATCCGCGAATATTATAATATATTACAATAAATACAAGTTTTTAAATTGTAATATAAAAGGTTTATGAGGCATTTAAAACAGCTAGTTAATAAGGGCGTCTGCCGTCGAATGCTGAATGCCGAGTGTTGAATGCCGAATGTTGAATGCCGAGTGTCTGGTTCCTTGTATCTCATCTGCCCTAGCCGAGGAATTTGTTTATTTTACTTAGCCCTTGCTCTCGGGTTAAGTGTTCACATTATCGGTCTTCGCTCGATTTCTAACACGGCCTTTCCTGACTTAAGAGTGTCCCACTCTAACAATATACAGGGAGACCAAATTGCTGGTACCTAGGGCAAAAAAACTAACAAGTATTCTGTAACAACGACAAGACTTTTTTTGTAATATAAAACGAAGACTCTGAACCATTTATCACCAATCCGATTGCCAGTTCACACCTAACCTATGCAAGAAAAATAAAACAGGAACATAAAATTATGTGTATGCATACACGAATAAAACAATAAATAAAAACAGAACATACATGCATAATCCTTAATAGCTAATAATATAAAATAACTACACCTAATTTGGGAGCTCCCGCGCTTCCAGATAGAACTAAGACCAGGACTCTCACCCGCATAGTTCTCCTGTCAGGTGGCTAAGACCAATAAGCGCACTCGCATAGCCCACCTGCCAGAGCAAAAACCAGGGGCCCAACCCGCATTGCTCTGTCCAGAACCAGAAACCAGGACTCTAGCCTGTACTGTTTTGTTTACTTACGGCGGGCTCAGCATAATCCACCGCCTCATATTCTCCGACTCTGCAGTCCCCTCGTATGGTATGCGTGAACGAAGAGCACCAGTGTCAGAAATGCTGATTCTTGCATATCCCGATCTCGCCGCCGCGCTGGCCGGGCCAACTAATATAAACAAATAGGAGGCCATGACCTAGACCACCACCGAGACAAGCAACACTCTGACTGCAGATTTAACTACAAACAGTCGCATAATTGTCGGGCTATTAAAGCTGTAATATTAAGTGAATATAAAAGTAATGGAATTCCGGATTTTATTTTAAATATTTCTTACATCAGAAGTGGGATTCACCTGTGCGCTTTGTTGACAATATTTATATATATAAAAGTTATTAGTGCAATGTCTGACGAAGTTGAGAGTGCTTCGAGCCAAAGTGGAGCCTTGACTCATCACCGGGGTCGAGCTGATGCTAGTCCTAGTATTGAGGGCGGTGACTCAAGGAAAAAACATCACTCACGAGGGGATGGTAGTTCTCACCACGGACGAAGACGACATTTTCGGGGTGAGGCCGAAAGTAAAGAAAAGAGGAAGGGTCGCTCACGTAGGCATGATGGTGTACACCATGGACGAAGGCGACATTCTCAAGGTAGCCCTAGAAGTAGGTCTAGAACGAGATCTTCTGTTCCATCTGTCATCCTTGTCTGAGAGTTTTTCTCAAATAGGTGCAGCCATGGTAGCTGGGTTAGACAGGTTGGTCGAAAAGAAAATCCCTGGTGTAAGTAACGTTTCTATTAATACTAATATTATCCCGATTTTTGATCCATTACTTCACGATGTTGATCAATGGGTAAATAGCATAAATGAATTTGCGTTAATTCACGGGNTATTAATATAATATTATCTCGATTTTTGACACATTACTTCACGATGTTGATCAATGGGTAAATAGCGTAAATAAGTTTGCATTAATTCACGGGTGGGACGATAAAACAACCTCTCACTTGGCCTTATCGAGGAACCGCCGAAATGTGGTTCAACGGTCTTCCGACACGACTATTTACGTGGACTGAATGGTGTCAAATGTTGCAAGAAAAATTTAAATGTAGGCGGGATTTGTATACATTATTTCAAGACATAATAATCTGTAAACCGCAAATAAATGAGCCGTTATATGAATATGTATTCCGTAAAATGGCGCTAATACATAAATTAAAACTTCCAATAAGTGTGGAAGACTGTGTAAACGTGATAATGAGAGGTATTGATGATGTGCAAATCAAATTTACTGTGGAAGCCGCTAACATTAAAGACCCTCATGTTTTAGCAAATCATTTTAGGCTTCTTGATTCAACAAGAAATATTCCTGTCAAACCTGACAAAGTTAATTCAAAAACATGTTACTTTTCTGGGAAATGACAACGGCTCTAATCAAAAATATTTTTAAAATATTCTGGTTGAAAAGGTGTTTAATTGATTTTGATAGTCAATGCTCTCTTATAACTGAAAATTTAGCCGCGTCCTTAGAGCTGCCACGTGCGCCATTGCTGACTCCTGTTATTTTGACTACGTTGGGTGACACCCATATAAGGCCCCAGGCTGTTGCTCGCGCTTGAATTGAGATTGATGATATCAACAAAATAATACAATTTTACATTGTGAAAAAAAATGTGTCATGGATGTAGAAGTCCTTATAGGACAAAATTTTACTGAGTTAAATGATATACAGTTTTACAAAACGGTCAATGTTTTGCAGTTTTCTTTAAGTTATGACAAACAAACTGTCAACTCGATAACTCAATCAGTGGTCAACATCGGAATTAGTGACGCTAATGTGATAGCGGCACCTTTGAAACTTCTTAATGACTAAGTTGCTGTATCGCTACAAATTTTTCTGCAGTGGGCTCAGCTAAAAATATAAACATGTCTATTCGTTTAACAACAACGGAGCCTGTAACCTCGACCTCGAAGATTCGACGATCCGATAATAAATTAAAAGCGGTAAATCAGTTCCCGATTCCTCAAAACATTCACCATGTAAGGCAATTTCTTGATCTTACGGGATATTTCCGTAAGGGGTGCCTGGGCTTGGCAAAAATGGCAGGCTGTGGCTTTTGCGTTTTTGAAACAACAGTTGATAAATAAAAATAGTTTTACAATCAGGTAATATATGGCAACACTTTGTATGGGTTGCGCTGGTGGGTACCAAAGCGTGGCAAATAGCAAATCCTCATGGTTCATGACGATGTAGGCCATTTTGATACTGGTTCCCACGAATGAGGCGCTTTGTAATCAATTGTTTATTTATTAAGTCAACTTCAGGTAAGCGTCCGGGGTTTTTACACCCCATACCCAAAATACCTAAATCATTTCATACCTTGCATATTGATCATTTGGGCCCATTCGTAAAAACAAAAGCTGGTATTGCATATCTCTTCATTATCATTGATGCCTTCACAAAATTTATATTACTAAGTACCTATACCCGGTTAAAGATACGCGAACACGAAATGTTATAATTTCATTTAAGGACATATTTAAAACCTTTGGGGTGGTCACACGCATTATTAGTGATCAAGGAAGCGCGTTTACATCGAAGCATTTTGCTTCCTTTATAGAAAAAAACGGTATACGCCATCACCTTAACGCGGTAGCACTCCCGAGAGGGAACGGGCAAGTTGAGAGGTATAATCGCATTATTTCCGATTCATTAGCGGCCATGGGAGGTAAACACGACAATAGGGAATGTGATGAAAATGTCCCAAATTTGTAGTTAGGTTTAAATGGCACTCTAAATAAAGCCATTGGGGTTTCACCTAGTGGTATCTCCGTGGCCTCATACATGTCATTTCCCAACGTTTTGGTCATTCTGAATGGCCCTCGTGTAGCTGCTGGGGGTGTTTGGATCAGCCGTAAGTCGCAGTAGAACCTCGTTTCCAGTATATCGGTCCAATAATGCGATTCCTACCTAGGCGACGTTTTTATGCTTCTTGATGTTCAGCGGCTAGTACATATGCTAGCTAGTCATATGGTCTCGAATGGCAGTCACATCTAGGGGTTGAACCTTGCCACCGTTTAGGAACCCAGTGGTAGCAACGCGGAATCCCCTAGCTGTAAGTTTGGAATGTCTTTGTTCCATTCCGTATTAAACCCATTACCTAGAGCAGAAAAACCGAACAAGCATTTGATAACCTGAAATCAGTTTTTGCATGCTGTGACTGACCTATGAAAATATACAAGGGTACACGTGTGTAACAATAATAACAAAACAAATACACATTGAATAACAGACCCAGGTGACCACTGACCAGAGCAACTACCACTCAAATAATAAATACCTCCAGGTGACCAAATTCCAGTCTACCTGTCCAGATCAAATATCACTCAAATAAAAAAAATATCTCCAGGTGACCAAATTCCAGTCTACCTGTCCAGAGCAAATACCACTCTGCCAGAGCAAAACTCCGCTCTGTACCAAAACAAAGTACCAGGGATCCACCCTGTTCAACTACAACAGCAGCTACCATTTATTTACGTCATACAACAATGGATTAAATTCTGGAATAATATTTATGGTCACAGATACATTATTCACGTCTCGACTCCGTTTTTCGACCAACCTTTCAAGCTGTGACGCCATGACCTAGGGGCGGCCGTGGTTGTTCCGGAAGACTCTCAGCACTAGGGTGACAGATTACCGCTCATGTGCCTCTATGCCTCCGCTTCCGGTCGCTGCCATGCACCGGCCTTGCTGAATCCAAGCGCTGTCGCCTGGCCAACGCCCTGTCTTCTTTGGGCGAACTTCTCTGCTCACCGGTTAACTGGAATATCGCTCGCTCCAGCGCTAGCTATGACCTCTGCCATACCTCTTGCTGTAGACATCCTCCTCCCCAGACCTAGAGGTATCTCTTCGACGACGACGTCGAGTCAGGCTCCTACGGGTGACTCCACGCCTCGCACGCGAGCTTCGATGTCGCTCTATCGAACCTAATATTTTATTTTTTTAAACACTTTGTCACAAGCGCACAAGTTCAGATCAACGCACGAGTTCAGATCCCACTTCTGATGTTAAAAACACACTAATTATCAGCGAATATTATAATATATTACATTAAATACAAGTTTTTAAATTGTAATATAAAAGGTTTATAAGGCATTTAAAACAGCTAGTTAATAAGGGCGTCTGCCGTCGAATGCTGAATGCCGAGTGTTGAATGCCGAATGTTGAATGCCGAGTGTCTGGTTCCTTGTATCTCATCTGCCCTAGCCGAGGAATTTGTTTATTTAACTTAGCCCTTGCTCTCGGGTTAAGTGTTCACATTATCGGTCTTCGCTCGATTTCTAACAATATAAACTTATTATAATATTATTTTAAAGTGAACATATTGAGGAGGGTAGTTATCTTACCAGCGGAGAAACGTTAAAATTTAAAAAAGTCGTTAACTTTCTACAATTATGATATCAGAGAAGTAAAAAGTCTTCATTTTCATATTTGAAAAATGTGACAATTAAACTTTTGTGAATTTGATTAATAAACAAATCAGTGAAACTTTTAATGTTAATTCTGAATATCAAGGTGTAAGACTTTGGGTAACAAAAAGTAACAGAAATGTACAGGGTGTTTCAATTAAAACTGCCCATCTGGAAAATATCGGAATTAAAAAAAAACTGAGACACGTCGATTTTCTTTTCAAGGGGGACACGTGATGGCGTACGTTTCGATGTCTTGGGAGCTACCCCTTAAACAGGGGTGTAAAATACCTTAAACTTTAAATGGCACCTTATGTTGAGTGACACCTCATTTTACCTAAACCTATGGATATGACAATAAAATCATCACTTAAAGAATAAGACAAAATATGAATGAATGAAGCAATGTTATTTTATTAAATATTCAAATTGGTTTCCCTCCGCTTCCATACAATAATAAAATCTTTACTCCACTTCCGAACGAACATTTCGAAGCATTCTTCAACCATTTCTCGATAAAAAAATGTTTTGATTTTTCGTTTATAAGTCAGTACAAAAACTACATACTCTATCAGTTCAACTTTTTTACTTGTTTCATTTTAAATGATACAATATTGCCCCGTAAAATTATCACAAAGTCGATTGAATTCCAATTCGTGAAAATGGTTTATACAGTTGCTCAAAAAGTGGGAATAATTAGTTTGTTCTACAAGAATAATGACTCTGCACGGCAGGCAGAACATATTTTTAATGATCGTCATCATTTCTTATAGATTTTGATGTTCGTAAACCAAATTTGAAGAGTAAAAAATTTTCATCGTTTATATTTTTTGTAATCTCAGGGACAAGTCTCTTCTATTTTGTCACGAAGTAGAGTGCCTAGAATATATGGAAAATCAAGCAGTCGAATTGATTGGGAGCTGTCAGATATACCTGACTTTTTGTTGTAGGAAAAATTAAAAAAAAACGTTACAATATTTATTGTCGATTTATTCAATTGTGATAAAGTAATAAACGTTACAGTGGTGTCGGAAGTTGATTAAAAATTTGGGCACGTGTAGAGGAATAACCAAGTGTGAATGAGTTACGTAAGTACCTAACTTAATTCTAACGTAAAATTAGAATATGCCTATTACGAGAAATCAAGGAGTTGAAATGAATGCTCAACTAGCACTACTGTCGGAAACGATGTAAACGATGACACAGAAGCTAGAAAGTCAAGGCCAACAAGTTAAACAAACATTGGAGGAGCATACCCGGAAAATGGAAGGCAAGGCTTGGAATTAGGAAACAAGTTAGAAGAACTGACGCAAACCATAAATAATGAAATTTAGGAAAAAAAATCAGGAACAAAGAAAGGAGATGAAAGAAGAGGTGGATGAACAATTGAAAGAAGAAAGAAAAGAAATAAGCCGAGTTAAAACATTATGTGATGACTTACGTTAGGAAGTGGATAGACTAACGGATCTGTGGTAAAATCCAGAAAGGTGAAACATCTCGAATTTGACGGAAAGATTACCTGGATTATATATCTTCGTCAGTTCGAGGCTGCAGGCAATGCATGGTCAGATTCTGATAAAGCCACAGTGTTGGTAGTTGCTTTGAGAGGGAGGCTCTTGATGTACTGCAAGGAATTCCCGTTGGGCAGTAAACATGTTATGAAACCTTAAAAGAACGCCTAGAAACGAGTTATGGTGAGAAACACCTACAACAAGTTTACCGGGTACGACTGAAGAGTCAGAGTAGAGAAAATTTGTAACATTTTGAGGACGATGTTGCTCGACTGGTTCGTCTGGCGTATCCAACAGCCCCACCAGAATTCTTGGATCAGCTTTCTTTACAAGTTTTTATTGATGGCCTAAGAGATTGTGAGACACAACAAGCACTGCGCCTTGGGAGACACAAAACACTGTGCATTGGAATTGGAAGCAGCGAAGGCAGTTTCCAGAAGACACGTAAAAGTACGAACCATTAAAGCCAGAAATGAAGCTAACAATGATGGAGATCTAATCCAACAGTTAAAGGCGGCCGTAGAATAACTTAGTAATCTATCTACGCCCAGAATTGACAAATCTGATTCTGACCGTCGACCCCGGTGCGGGAATTGTGGACGCCTAGGACTTTCAAAGACTCAATGTAGAGCCTGGCCCAGAGATCGACAGGGACAAAACTCTCAGACTATGAGCGAACAGGAAAACTAAATGCAGTCAGTTTGAGTGGGCGAAAGCTGGCAGCGCTCTCAAGGCTTGGATTCTTTGTTGGTAAATGGTGGTCACAATTTCCACATGATTGTCTACACCGAAGCAGCAAGAATTATCCATTCACGAGTGATACATACTTGGCAAATTAAGAGACCCCTTAGACAGTTTGTCCTGATAACAGCAAGTAGAGAGCGAGTTCCAGTCCAAGGAGAATGTGACGTGGACATTGAGCTGGGAGATGTAAAGTAAAGATCATAAGGTCTTGGTGGTCGATATTGAAGATGCCGTGATACTGGGATTGGATTTACTTCGGGTAAAAGGTGTGTGACTGGATTTGAACACCAACACGCTACATATCGGAAACCAAGAGGTAGTATTGTTTACTCCCACTCAGGGCAATAGCGTTAGAAGAATTATGTTGACAAAAAAATGTACTATTTGCTTAGTCTGAAATTCTAGTATCAACTGCTGACGGTAGGAGTAGTGGAACCCAGCAATGGCGATTTAGTAAATCCTTATTAACTGGACGGATATTAATTCCATCCCATGACAAGGAGACAACAGTGCATATGGCTAATTTGAAGAACTTTTCACAGAAGATTGCCAAAGGCACAGAAGTAGGCGTCTGTGTGCCTGTTATACGTGTAAGAAGGTTAGACCAACAAGAGACCGAAAACAATTCGTATAAGTTTGATCTACGTGGATCGGAAGCAGAGTTCAAATTGGACGAACTAGATGCATAGTCAAGAGACTACCACAGAGCCCCTGAGCTTCTCATGTAGTCGTTATTAAAAAACAATGGGTCTACTCGATTCTGTGTCGACTATAGGAAGTTAAATAATGTTACGAAAAACCTAACTTAACCTAACCTAACCTTTTTTTTTGAAAGAGGAAATACATCATGTACATTCTGCACTTAGGTTCTATCGTGGCAGAATAGTGTCGGATTCTTACCGACTAAAACCCATTTCTGCCCCTCCTCTGTAGCCCGGAAGCATTGGAGGACATATCATCATGGATAAAGAGGATCCGAAAATTAAAAAACGAAAACACCATCAACGAAACAACATTTCCGTCATCATAAACACATTTCTACAAAAAAAAACATCCGTAATAAATAGTTAAAATTCGTGTATAACGGCCTCAATAGGGAGACCACTAACGCATTATATGAAACATAAACATACACAACTAAATACATCAGAGGGGTCGCCCTTTGATAGGATCTCTCCTCCTCTTCCTTAGTCTTGATGATGCGAGCTGCCATGTTATGTCCCATCTCTGTCTGTTGGACGCCATCTCCTTTACCATATCTTCGGTATTTAGTACGCAGCCAAGAGATCTACAACACTCTTCTCTAATCCTCTCGAATCTGGGCAATGAAACAGTGTGTGCTCACATGAATCTCTATATGAGCAATAGATACAGTCCTCGTCCCTACTCTTTCCTGTCCGGTAAGTGTATACCCGGAAGGAACCGTGGCCAGTGAGAATCTGCGTTAGAAAATAGTCCAATCTTCTCCTATGCTCGCATCTGTACCAGAGTCCAATATCGGGAATCAACCTCTTGGTCCACTGCGCAACAGGGACTAGTACATCCTACCGCCTCTGCCAGGTATTTATAGTTTCTTCCCGGATATTCCTCGGCTTCTCCAACACCATCTGTGTGGTCTAGTCATACGCACATCTCCTTTCCCCCACAAGGAGCTCAATAGGGGGGATGGCGGTTATCACTTGTATGGCCGCAGTGGATACCGTCCTATATGCAGACGCCACTCTGAGGAGCATCGATCGTTGGGTCCGCTCCAACATTGCTCTATACCTCTCGATTCTGAGAGCCCCGTGCCACTTCGGAGCTCCAACCGAGAAGTGTAGAGAAGCTTCCTCTAGGTCCCCAGGGCCACCTAGAGTGATCCTGTTCTCCCTCATCCAGGCCTCGACTCTTCTCAGAGCCTCATTCCCCCTGATTCAGACACTCTCCTTTTCGTTCGCCGCCACGAACACTGCCAGATTATCGCCAAATGCCGTAGTGTGGACTCCTTCTGGCATGGGAATCCTCAAGGCCCCATCATACATCAAATTCCATAACGTCGGGCCTATCACCGACCCCTGGAGGACCTCCATGCTCACACCCAACATACTGCCAGCACCCACCAGAATCTTTCTATCATCAAATTAATGCTGGATTATCCTAACCAAATATTTAAGCACTCCGAGAGACGTCAGCCTTTTCAGGATGATGTTCCAAGAGGCTGTATTATAGGCATTTTTTATATCTTTTTATATCATGAGTACACAGTATTTCATCTCGATGTTTCTGGTTAGATTTTTAATCTTTTCCACGGCGTCAATTACAGCTCTTCCCTTTCGGCATCCAAACTGGTTTTCAGAAAGTCCCCCTCTCAGGTAGCCAATTTCCTCTTCTAATCTGTCTCTTATTATTAAGATCTCATACAGTTTAGCCATCACATTCAAAAGGCAAATCGGTCTATATGACCTGGCATCATCAAACGGTTCCTTCCCCTTCCATATTAGTACCAGTCTTACCGTTTTCTAGCAGTCACGAAATCTCAATTCTCTCAATAGATCATCAAACATTTCTGTCACCAAATCTGGTGACAGACTTACTACTTCCTTAACCGCCTCAGCCGGAATGCCATCTAATCCTGGGCTCTTACCCATTTTTAATATGGAGGCGGCTAACCTCACCTCTTCCACTGTGAACGGAGGGCCCGCTATCCATTTCCCCAGATATCGTTTTCTAACTCATGGCATACCCTTTTCCAACATTCTGTCTTAGAAGTCTTTATGAGCTTACACAGATTACCCTTCAGTTGTTTGTAATTGTCGAGCAGTATCATCCGGTCTTCATCCGATTTAGTTCTAACCTAACCTAACATAACCTTTTTTTTTGTCGAGAGGGGAAATCCGTCATTTATGTTCTATCGGCCCAGGTGATGCTGGACTTTAACCGGTTAAAACCCCTCTCCTTTCTTCAACCTAGGTGTTGGCACCGTCCTTGGACATTCATCAGCATCTAGAGTGCCCCGTTAGTTTTCCTGCCTTCTCTCTCCCATTTCCTTCGTTTCTAACACTGTGGCAATATAATTTCTGACAGCCTTCCAGCTCCGGATCCCTCGCCCTCTCAGCATTTCGCTAATGATGTTATCCGCAGTAAGGACCACTCCGAGCTGACCATGCAATTCTTCCCTGTCTGTATCCTACCTCGTACATTCAAACACCGAGTAACCTGGGGTATCCCATTGTCCGCACTCAACGCATTCTTCTCCTTCAGCTTTCCCAATTCTATAAGTATATTGTTTGAATGACCCATGGCCCGAAAGGAACTGGGTTAAATAATAATCCCCCCTTCTGTGACCGCATTCGAGCCACACCCTAATATTCTATCGCATGTTGCAGCATTAAGTCCGTCGCTGCCCTGCAAGCATCTCACCATTTTGATTTTTTCCTTATGATTTTAGTTAGCATATCCCTCATCTTCGGGCATGCTCCACTTCCCTTTGACATAGGGACAGAAACTATTTTCGCTGCACTCCGCTACAATATGTCCATACCTGCCACATTTTGGGTATGCCCGGTTCCTTTACAGACTTTAGCATCGTGTTCGAATCCCCAACATTTATAATATTTTCACCCATGGTTTTATTTTACACTTCGCCATTCCAATTTTAATACCACCTTTCTCTATAATCCTGTCGCCCCAGGCTTTGTCCATCCTCACACTAGCGGTTTGGCATTCACCAAACGCTTGCCGGAGCGATATTAATTCTACGTTCTCCCGTTTATCCCCTTCCGTGGCCGTATCCTTTATTGCTTCAAGAACCTCTTCTTTATTAGATAGTCCATCTATTGTCAGAAAACACGATTTTCTGAGACATCTACATCTATCCCACTACATCGTTTAGTAGTAGTTAAGTTTCTTTGCATATTAATCTATTTCCAAAAACTTTTCGTCAGATTTTTCAAGAAGGCTTTTGATGAATGAGGAGTAACAGAAAGAAACTTCAAAAAAGGGATTTTCTAAAAAATAATAATAAATTATTTTTAGCTTCGTTGATACGGGAGTTCCACAGTGATCATCCGTCGCAACTCGTTGAAACACGCAAGACAAGAGTGCCTTCCGCGGACACGCGACCGTGAGAAGTGTACCCTGTAAGTGTAACGCTACAAATTGGACCTTTTCGCCAATTAAAAGTTTGTTTACTATAGACTATTTTGGTGTGGGTTAGAACTAAATAGATCTACTTCAATAGTCCCTGAATTTTATTTATTTTCTTTCTCACAAGTGACATACGGAGTGTGACATGGCGCCCGAGCAGGGACTTAAAGAATAAAAAGGGACATATTGAATTTCTTATTACCCTGAGGACAATTTCTAATATTCTATTTTTATTGTGTTCTAAAATGACTACGATAAGCCCCTTTGAGATCTCCATCGGTTCAGGGCGAGCCGAGTACCCTAGCGTAGTTCCTAACCCCATGGTAAATACTACACGCCGAGACGAGGATGTTTTCGCGGGTGTCCTGGTACCACCGCGTCTAAGTCCTCAAGTGGCGATACGCGAAGAAACCTCTACGATAAGTATGGCTCCACAACAAGATGCAATGCTTGCGCTAGCCAGTAGTAACGGAGTTTTGCAACAATTCACAACGCAAGTAACTAAAATGAACATACGTCGTGAAAAGCCAACACAGACATTTTCCGGTCTTATACATGAAAATCCGCTTACCTTTGTGCAATACATAGAGCAATTCTTCGATGATAACCAAATTACTGAAGATCATCGAAAGATAGAAATTTTCCGGGGTCGGCTACGAGACTCAGCCAAGACGTGGGCACAAGCCTTTGAAGGAATCACACTATCATATAGGGCGTTGCGAGAAAGCTTCACTCGCAAGTATAACTATAGAGTTATACTTGCGCATATCGGTTATAGAACCGATCAGTCCAACGCAATCTCCCAGTTGTATGGCGAGAAGCAAAGGCCTGAAGAAAGCGTCGAAGTATTCATCCCACGCAAACGCAGCCTATTTGCTAGGATGAGTCCAAACATAGGGGAGGAAGTGATAGTGCAAGTTTTGATAGACCAGCTCCTGCCACCCATTATGTCTAGGGTACGCAGTCACACGTGCCAAGACATAATAGAAGTGATAAATTTCGCCGTGAAAGCCGAGTCTGATGTCCAGGAGGAGGCTTTTTACTGGAAGAAAGTTTACGCTAATCCACCTTCCAGTAATGCGACCAAATACAGCACCAACAATCAACAACTATCCTGTCAGAGGAAGCCCGAGAGAAGGATGAAGAGGTCCGACCCTCACTCGGCTGTACCTTGTCGACCTTTACCAGTCAGTCGTCCACCGACGCCCTGCAAATTTTGCCAAGAGTGGCACTATAATCGGGAATGCCCATTTAACCCTTACACTCAAGGTCAGCAGAGGCCTTTAAACTTAGAAAGGGCCCCGGAACCTCGCGGCTATATGCAGCAGCAGTCGACTCGGGAACAACGGCCCAATCCAGAATGCCGCGAACATATGCACCAACGAACCGCCAACCCAGCTCTCGACAAAATCAAACCCAGACCATAGCACCACGATGCCGAGTCACCAGATGTGCTACCATACATCGACCAGTAGAGGAAGCAGCTTCAGGGGAACCATCCAGGGAGACTCCCGAGAAGCGCAACACCAGGGAGATTGCCGTCCAAACTGACCTAAAAACACAACTAGTTATCAACCAACTCAAGACCAGCGAACCACGTGTGCAGATTACCGTCGATGGAAAGAAGTACAGAGCCTTAGTGACACAGGAGCGTCTCTGAATTTAGTAAGTAGTGACATTTTATCCCGTAATGTCGACCTCATCCAAACCGAGTCGTCCCAGGATTTCAGAATGGCATGCGGGGATAAAACCGTCGCTTCTACTGCAATCGTGACTCTGAGATGTACATTCGGCAACGTCGGTTATATTCGATCCAATTTCAAGTCATCCCTGGCCTCAACAAAGACATTATTTTGTGGATGTCTTTCATGATGCAAGAGGGAGTGATTATGGATTTCACCCGTAAATGTTTATATATGGGAAAGAACCAACGACAGACAGTATTCTGGAGCGTTGACACAAGGAAGGCTAAGAGTCCTGTGACGCTACCAGACACTTTAAAGACCCCTCCGGAGTTGAGGCCCGTCTGCGAAGAATTTCAAGATCTATTTGTTTATGTCCCGGGTGCAGCAACTACACAGACCGTCAAACATACTATACGACTGCAGTCGGATAAACCGGTCTACCAAAGGCCTTATCCGATGTCAGTACAAAAGAAACAGATACTGGACGAGCAAGTGCAAGAAATGCTGGAAGATGGGATAATAGAACCTTCAAGCTCCCCGTACAACTCGCCTCCAGTCATCGTTGAACGACCAGACAAAAAACCGAGGTTTTGTGTGAACTATAGGAAATTGAACGCCATCACCGTTGATGAAGCAGCAGTATTGCCCAAGATCCACGACATCTTGAAATAATTTGGAAACACCAATGTATTTTCCACTCTTGATTTAAAAAGTGGTTATTGGCAGATTCCCATGTCAGAAGACGGCAAAAAGTATACAGCATTCTCCACGCCAGACGGAGCGGCGTATCAATTCAACGTAATGCCGTTTGTGTTGAAAAATGCACCAGCCACTTTCCAAAACCTCATGGTACGGGAGGTCTTGGCGGGATACGTCAACGTGTTCGTCCATGAGTATTTAGATGACATTATTATTTACAGTAATGACATGGCCGAGCATCGGAAACACTTAACACTAGTGTTTGAACGTCTCCGTATCCACAATCTGAAGATTTCTCCGGAGAAATGTAGGATTGGAGCGGCACACCTTGACTATCTTGGTTACCATATAACCAGCGATAGGTCCGTGCCACAGGAGAAATACCTAAAGGCCCTACAGAATTACCCGGAACCTAAGACGAAGAGGCAACTTCAAAAGTTTCTGGGCTTACTGAACTGGATAAGAGAATACTTACCCAATGCAGCAGAATTAACTTTGCCATTAACTCGGCTACTTAAGAAAGAAGCCAAGTACTGTTGGAACTCCAAATGCCAAGAGGCGTTTGACACCATCAAAGAGGTAGTAAGCAAACCACTGCAGCTAAGTAGACCAGACTATAGCAAGACATTCATATTGCAAACACATGCGTCCATGAAAGGGCTATATCGGCTGTCCTATATCAGGAGATAAAATGGGCAGAAGAAGATTGTGTCATATCACAGCTCCACCCTAAGCCCTACCGAACAGAAACTACACATTAACGAGCCTGAGGTATTAACCGTACTGACAGCTATACGAAAATATAAGAACATCCTCCAGGATCGTCATTTTATTTTGCGGACCGACAGCAAAGCTGTCTAGGTTGGCTAGACCGGTGTAAGGACACCAAGGCTAAGTTAACGAGATGGTCTTTGCTCCTCCAGGGGTATAGCTATACCATTGAACACTGCCCTGGAACCCAGAATCAGTTCGCAGACTTTCTCAGTCGTAACCCAGCTGACAACTCTACTGAAGAAGTACCAGAAGACCGCATGTACGTCCCAGCAGTGAACCACATCACCCAACTTAGTCTGTATGAACAAGTTAAAGCTGCTCAACGACGAGATCTAGACATCTCCGACAAAGTAGTTCGGCGAAGAGCAGCTCAACGCTTGGAAACTACGGAGGAACCCGAGAATAGGGACCTCAAAGATTACAAGGTTAGAGATTTTGCCTAGTACCGAACGACCGCAGACGGGGATAAACTGGTAGTGTCAGAGAATATGACTCAACGGATTATCTACCAGCACCACGACGTGCCAGAAAGCGCACATCCGGGGGCCGAAGAAATAACACGACAGATCTAAAGACGGTACTATTTCACAAACATGGTTCGAAGAGTTCAGGACTACGTACGAAACTGCCTCGTGTGTTCAGCTGTGAAGCCTCACCAGGTACAACCACGAGCTTCACTCAAGCCACACACCCCTCGGGAACCATTCGAAACTATCAGTATTGACATACTTGGACCATTCCAAGAGACTCCCAGAGGCAATAAGTACGTTATCATTGTCGAGGACATCTTCTCCAAATGGACAGAGGCCGTACCCGCGCCAAAGGTGGACAGTAGTACCCTCATTAGATTCCTGGAGAACGAGATCTTCGCGCGCTACGGCTACCCTCGAACCATAATATCCGACAATGCCCGAATCTTCAAAGGCGATAAGTATGTAAGATTGTGCCAGAGTCACGACATCACCATATATTACTCTCCGGTTTACCACCAGCAAAGCAATCCGGTTGAAAGAAGGGTTCAAGAGCTCAAAAAGGTCATGAGGGCTCTTTTACACAACCAACATCGGAAGACGAACTGGGATTTGCAACTTCCAAGAGTTCTGCAAGTTTTACGGGGACGTGTCAACGCCGCCACTGGAATGTCACCCAGCGAGGTGCTCCTAGGGTACCGCCTCCCAAGAGAGGGAAAGTGGGAGATTCCCGAATACCTGGCAGAAAGACAACGGAAACAAGCAAGACCAACCCGTCTGGAGAACGTAATTCGACGCCACCTAGATTTTCAGAACAGATGGTACGATGCAAGAGGTCAACCACCGGTAACCTTCCGTTTAGGTCAACGAGTGATGACACGCGAGGGTGCCTCATCCAAGGGAGGATTCGGCAACACCTGGTCCCTTCATCGTGACCAGTCAGCTGTCTCCTGAACTCTTTGGGGTTGAGAAGAATGGCACGGTGGTGAATATCCACATTGACGATTTGAGACCTGCACCCGTTGGTAACCCAGAACCCAACGATGCAGAGATCTATTTCGGGATAGATCTCTGCCGGGCGATCAAAGGTCACTAGTACCGTCTACGTCGGGACAGGGACCGCTGGAAATACGCCAGGCACCGGCAACCTTCAACCAATAAGGACTGAAGTTTCTGGACGTCCGGTAGGGAAACTTCGATTAATTTCCTTATTGTTTGTTTAGATTTGTTTCGCCTCTTCAAGGCACAAATTGTAAAAATGTTACTTTTTGTCGTTACAAATAAAGTGTAACGGTAAAAAGGTCCAAAGTTTTCGCGTTTTCAAAGGAGTGGCGTGTCAGAAAACACGATTTTCTGAGACATCTACATTTATCCCACTATATCGTTTAGTAGTAGTTAAGTTTCTTTGCTTATTAATCTATTTATTTCCAAAAATTTATCGTCATATTTTTCAAGAAGGCTTTTGATGATTGAGGAGTGACAGAAAGAAACTTCAAAAAAGGGATTTTCTAAAAAATAATAAAAAATTGTTTTTAGCTTCGTTGATACGAGAGTTCCACAGTGATCATCCGTCGCAACTCGTTGAAACACGCAAGACAAGAGTGCCTTCTGCGGACACGTGACCGTGAGAAGTGTAACGCTACAATTTGGACCTTTTCGCCATTTAAAAGTTTGCTTACTATAGACTATTTTGGTGTGGGTTAGAACTAAATAGATTTACTTCAATAGTCCCTGAATTTTATTTATTTTCTTTCTCACAAGGGACATACGGAGTGTGACACTATATCCCTTATAATGTATCTCTATCCTTCCCCAGTTCTCTTATCTTCATATCCTTCAATTTCGTATGTATAATCTCTTTTATCTAGGCTCCCGTTTCTTTATCTTCCGTTTCCAAAAGGAGCTCCCCTTTTTGCGTTTTTCTGATACTCGCCACTTCTGTATCCATATTCGCCCCTTTCACCTCCTCTTTGACTTTCTGCAATACTTCTTTATACACCCCTCCTGACTAACCACAATTGCCGCATTCTTAAATTCTTTCCTCGTTCTCTCAACTGCTGGTTTTCCGATCTTGTATATGTCTATATTAATATTCTCCCTCCTCAATATACATTCTAACATTTTTGCGACATTCTCTTCATCGTTCTTTTCCCTCACTCCCATCACGGCAAGTACTCTTCCCTGTTTCTTCATATGCTTTCTGGAGTACCTGGAAAGTCTTCCTTTCATCCCCTCCGGTATGTATATACCGCTCTCCTTCACCTTTTTGTGGTATCCTATTTCTAGTTTCCTTAATAACCACTAGTTCAGCCTCCGGGTCTTTTTCCATAGGGCTTCTTTCCCTATTCTAGTTTTTAGGAAGTAGCTTCCTGGCCATTTTAACTCTGCAATCTCTGTATATCCTTCGTAATCTCTAACTTCCCGAATTCTTTCATTTATTTCTACTGCGTTATTTTCCGCCTGGCAACTCTCATCACTTAGGGTCGAGTTCACCGTCTGCGTCCCGGCATCTGCCCTCGTTTCTCTGTTCAACTATGCACTCCTCTGTTTAAGACCTTTAATTTCCTCCTTAAGCCCACTGTTTTCATCAGTTAATATTTCCATATGCCTTTCCAAATTAGTTATTCTCCCACGCAAGTTCTCCCCAGGTTCGTTCGCCTGGGTTTCTAAGTCTATTGCAGTTTTTTCTGTTTCCCGCATTCGACGTAGCTTCCCCAGGAGCTGTTGGTTTATGGTTGAAGTAAGCCGGCTCATCATACTAGTGAGCCTATTGATAACATCCCTAATTTTTCTTTTAGTATTGCGCTCCCTAACCAGTTCGGCGAATTTTGTTGTCTCCTTGTTGACATCTCCCAGTACCCTTCTAAAGGTATTTGCCAATCACACGTCAGCCATCAGGACTTCATTTTCCTGCAACGATATTCCGGGTCCCTCACCCCATCTTTTCCTTTTGACTGATCTTTCTTGTTCTTCGTCCCAGGTTAAGTCCAGCGTGGACACATTAGGAGACGTCGGGGCTGATACCGACACTCCAGAACCGGGATCAAAACGAAACTTCGTCAAAGACTCCCTGCGCTTCACTAGCTACATCGTTTCCATAATGTCCTCACCAAACGTCATGTCTCCACCTCCCCTTCCAGTCGTTGTGCTTAGCACCCCGGACTGGTCGCCTACCAGGGGTGTTGGCCAGTAACTGGCTGACGGACGGGGGAACCTGGCCTACCGTCACCCTCACCATCCGGAACTAGGGGCTCCGACCCCTGCTCCTAACGTCTTCTCTTTTCGTCTGTCCCTCCATGTTTAGAAAAGAAGAGGCTCCTGATTCATAGCCAATAGACGTCAATCCGTTCATAGACAAGAAGGAAGAGAGAAAATAGAGGTCCCTAGCCCTCGGGTAACCTAATAGCATCGGAACCGGAAAGAACAAGAAAGGCAAAGGAAGGTAACAAAATAGAGGTCCTGCCCTAGTTGACAGCAAGCGCTGAAACAAAGAAAATAGGAAGGAAGAAAGGGTAGGTAATGATGAAGGATGAGTGAAAGAAAAGATGCTAAACGAGAGAAGAGAGAAGAAGAGAGAACGGTGAGTGTGTGTGTGAAGCTAAATGCTTCATTTCTGCTCTCCTCCTCGATCGAAGCCAGTAGGTTCCACCCATCCGGCATTGCTCTCGGAATCATGGAGCATACTGTTACTAAGCCCCCCAACGACGTCAACGTATCAGCACAGCGGGGGGAACCTAATCAAACCTTTTTTTTCAGAGCACAGCGAGGGGAACCTAACCTAACCTTTTTTTATTTTTTTTTATTTTTTTTTTCAAAGGAGAAATACATCGTGTAGTTACGTCGCGAATGTTGACTGCCGGACGCCTGCCGGCTAAAACCCCTCCCTACCTTTTTCACATCCTGTGATCTCGGAATCGCCATTTTTGGCATGCATCGATATCACGGAAAGGCTCATATTCCTTTCCTCTTACTCCTTCTTACGTTTTATGATGTCGTGGATAAGTCCCCAGTTTCGCTTCGATGACAACATGCAAGCCATTAGATTTTCGACTCGCTCTTTCCCCTACAATTCCCTCCAATTCGCGCCTTTCATTATTCCATCTTGAACAACTTGTCACGGTATGTTCCGCCGTGTCTATTGCCTCGCAGTAGAAGCAGATCTCATCACCCTTTTTGCCGATTCTATGCAGATAGGCGACAGGAACTGCGTCAAGAAGTAGTCTATGCACCTGTGCTAACAATTTATCAGGAATCACTCTTTTATCCACTGCGCGTTTTCCTTATTATCTTCCCATATATCCTGCCACTTCCCTATTGTAATATCTCTGACCTCTTTCCTGGCTTTGTCCGTGTTCCCGTTATCTCGTTCAATCTATTCCTTTTATCTAGTTGCAATGTTATAGGAGGACTACCGGTTATCACCTGGACCGTATTCGCTGACACTGTCCGATATGCACTGCTAGCTCTTATTAGTATCGTTCTTTGTGCACTAATCAACATGTTCTTATATTTTTTTTATACGTATTACGCTATGCCAAACTGGGGTCCCATACAGCATGATCGAGTGCACCACGCCTGTTAAAACTCGTTTTTTTTCCTCGCTAGGACCTCCGATATTCGGGAGGATCCTACTCAGTGCAGCAATCCTCCAATCTGCCTTTTTGCAAATATATTTCACGTGCTCAGTAAATGTACCTTGCTAGTCTAACATTACACTCAGATATTTTACAGTTTTTTTGGGTAAATTGACGTTCACCTAATCTTTACATCAAAACCTTATGTTTTTTGGGCATTTCAGGAAAAGCGATTCCGATTTTTCAGGCGCAAGCTCCAAATGGTGTTCCCGCAGCCTTTCATCTACCCTCTCCAAACTGTCATTTGCCCTTTCGTTTAGTGTACGTATATTCTTGGCCTGGACCAAACCTGCTATATCGTCAGCAAAGCCGGTCAAAGTAAACCCTTCTGCCAGATGTACCCTAAAGTACGTTCCATAATGTCGGTCCCAACACGGAACCCTGAGGTACAACTGCAGACATGTTCTTATTGATTTTGATTCATTCTGACTTCCCTATCTTCTAGGTACGATCCGATTATATTTCTTAAGTAACGATATATGCCCAAATCTCGTAACTTTTCCATTATCAAGCCCCAAGGGGCCGAGTTGAAGGCGTTTCTCACGTCCAAGGTTACGACCAGACAACCGAACTGATTTTCCGAAAAATCACCCTTGTCCTGAATCTCCAAACGTAGACGTTTCTCTAACAGTTTCATATAACTTCGAGATCGTATTTAACAAACATATTGGGCGATAAGCTCCAGGGTCGTTTATTTGTTTCCCACTTTTCAATAGCAATACGACATTTGCCGTTTTCCAGTTCGTTGGAAAGTTTTGACTTACTAACAAAGTATTTAATACTTTTAATACAAATTCTGGTACACAATGTACCTTCACGACCTCGGGTCGGGTCCTGTCCGGCATCGGAGCGGTATCGCACTTGTTCTCTCGCTCGCTGCGTGTAGTTCTTCTAAAGAAAAGGGCATTGGCATGTCTGGCGCTTGTTTCGTCCAATTATCTTCCCGAGACGGGAACAGTGCATTGCATTTCTCTCTGATGGTCTAGAGTGAGTGTAAATGGAAGACTAAGTCCACTCATACTCTTACAATTCTGTAACTATCTCCCCACACGTCCTTCTCAAGCATCTCACAAAGGTCTCTCCAGGCCTTACCCTTGGCGCGCCGGATCAGTTGTTTTAATACCCTTTTTTATCGTTGTACACATCATTCTGCAACCTCTCACGGTCACCATTTCCCTTGGTTAGAGATCTCCTCGCAGTTGTACATACACTTAGTATTCAAATTCAAATCAAAAACTATGTGCAGGTGACACATGAAGCCTTCCCTTCTGCACACCTTGCAATTCTTCATCTTTCTTGCCAGATGCTGGGTGGTCAAAGTTACATCTATATGAGACGCTAAATCTCCTCTTACAAATGTAACTTCTCCAGTGTTGTGGACAACTAGATCCAGCACCGCTATTCACTCTACTAGGATTTCTCCCCTTCTGTCCGTTATAGGTGAGCCCCATTCCTGGGATTTGACATTCATATCACCAAGTACTAGTATCGGGTACGCTCTGTCAATGCCTTCCATCATTGTCGCTATAAAGTTTCCATAGGCCTCAAATGAGGTATTTGGGGAGATATAACCTCCCATGAGAGTAAAGTTTCATAGCCAAAAATCCGTCTTTCACAACAATTTCAGAAACATGTATTCTTTTATTTCTAAAATAGACAGCTACGTCCTTTCTGACGTCCGTCAGACACCTCCCCTCACCAATACTATTTTCGATTCACCCGCCACTATTAGGTCTGCTTCCGTTTCGCGCCGTCAGGAGCTCCTTCTTGGTACTACCGCTAGGCATAACTTCAAGAGGGGGCAATCCCGCTTTACACCTCAGCTCTCTCTTCAGTCTCCTTCGTCTTCACGATTGCCATTACACCGCAATATCTATATCTCTTTCGGTTATTGTTTGTTCTAATAGTTCAGTAGCCCCCTTGTCTCTACCTAAGTTTTACTTGTAGCGTCTGCATAAGACTTATCATAATCGGAATAAAGGTACAAAGTTAACATCCGCGGTCATTTTGTTTGGACTTAATTTGTTTTTCTACGATCATTTTCGAAAAATTCTTAAAACATCGTGCAACTTTTGTATTTCATATTTTTTTTACAACTCTAAAAACAAAAAAGTTAATGGGGGAGTCAAAATATGGTGAATCACCCTGTACAGGCGGCGAGTATGTAAAGAAATATGGCATGTTTGCAATATTTTTCTTATTAAGCCACTTAAGCAACGAATTAGTGGTAGACATAATAAATTATTCCAAAATAAATACAATACTAAGAAAACGGAGGATAGCCTCTGCTGTTCCGTTTACATGCTGTATCTTCCCTTTTAAGAATCGAGCACCGCCGATTGTCTTGCAGGTGTTGTGATAACTTTATCAGTTATTTGTTTCACAATCAGTATCTAGTAATAGTATATTCTTCTGTTTTCGTTTTAAAGTTTTTGGGTGATATTATGAAAAAGAATGTATACGAATAAGAAAGATTACTAATTAGAGCCTACTTTTGTCTGGAGAAAACGATTCTGCTGCAAGAAGACGATATCAGATGAATTATCCCAAAGAGCAGTACTTCACGGCGAGTGGTGTGAAAACTTGCTTTTTAATAATCTTTCCTTTAAATTATGAGATTTGACAATGCATAACCCAGTTTTCAATTGTCCATGCGCTGCGACTAACACGCGCCGTTGTAACTAGCGGGTCCAGCGGCGGCTGGGTAGGAAAATTATAAAATAGATTAAAAAAAATTAATCCTCCCAAGTACGGAGTTCAAGTAGAAAACTTTCGAGCAAGTCTCATATTTGAGTCACGTAGTTTCGACAACTGACAATGTCGTACAGAGCGCAGCTGTGTGCGAGACAGATTGATGTTGATGGAAACTTATATTTGCGCCATTAAGCCTATGCTAAATATAGTCAACTTTGATTAATCATAACTCAGAAACTACGTGATAAAAAGTGCTGAAATTTTGCAAAAGTATTTATCAGGTGCATAATTAATTTTACTGAAAGTTTCGTAATTATCTTGTATAGTGTCCATTTAGGTCATAACTACCTTAAGTTCTCACGACGAAATTTGAAAAAATAAACTATTGCTACGTGTTTCTAAAGGTCAAAGGTAGCCTCTGTGTAAATATGACCCCCACTCAATTCTAAGCAACTTTCCTTAATAACATAATTCTGTATTGTTAAAAATATAGGCAGTTTATTCTTGAACGATTTTTATATTTACCGATTTTCGGATCACCCTGTACATGCAAGATAAAAGTTCTCCATGCCAACCGCATTTTAAAGACAAGCAAAAATTTTAATTTTTTAAATTTTAATCAAGAATGCCTGTTTCGTATAAAATGAAAAATAAAAATATTTTCACTCTTCCACTATATATATTATTAATTTTTTTTAGCACCCTAGCCATGTTCAGGGCTTTCCTAAACTCTCCCGAGCCCTCTTTATGACAATCTAGACAGATGAGGATCCCCTGTCTGCACTCGCTTTCTTTATGCCCCTCTGTAGTACATTTTCTGTATACAGTACTTCTATCTTCCAGCACCCTACATTCTTCTTTTTTATGTCCGAAGTTCCAGCACTTATATCATTGCACAACGCTGATCCTTTCCTGTACTACACAAAGGAATATTCTAATCCTTCCTATGTCGATAAGTTTCTTACCTGCTTCCATGTCGAGGCCTATCGTAATCACCTGGTTTCCTCGAGCGAAGGGGTGGAGTTTCCCCACCTCGATTTCATCCGGAGAAATGTCCAGCTCTTCTCCGACCGCCTGGGTAACCTCCTCCTCTGTAGTCAAGCCATCTAAGCCTTTAATGGTCACCTTTTTTGATCTACCACTCCTCCTCACCTTCACATTTAATTTTGCTCCGGAACTCGACCGTTCCGGAGCAAAATTAGAGTTCCTCTGTTCTTCCTTCCTTCTATTCATCACTATAATCATCTCCCCGTTTTTCGTTTCCCTTACAGTTCGGACGCCCACACAACTTCAATGCCGCTGTTTTTCTCCAAATTTTCTTGGATTCCCCTAGGCTCTGTCTGGATTGCTCTCTCCCTCACATATACTGTCCCCTCAATCTCTGTATCTCGTAGTATGCATTTCATCATTTTTCTAGATATATCCCTCGTGGGGTCATTTCTTGGTGGATAAAGAGCAACTTCAAATCTGCCATGTCCCGTCAGCATGTCCTTCACGAGCTTCAGTTTGTTGTACCATCCCTCCAAACCCTCCCCCTCCTTTCCTTCATCCAAGTCTTCCATTTTAATTTCAAAATAAAACGTTCATTTGTTCTTTCTGCCCCTCTTATTTCCACGCTGGTGCGAATTGAAATCCTCGTCACCTCTTCTCCGACATCCTCTAGGTTCGGAAACCTCTCCATTAGCACCCTCCTTATACCTTCATTTTTATCTGCCTACGGACTTCTTTCTGCTAGATATATCAGATCTGTGTCTTTAAAAGCCTTCAAAAGTGATCCCTGGACAAGACACGCTCTTCTAAATGCGGTTTTCCGCCATTTCAGATCTACGATTTCCATAGTCCCCAAATCCCTTAACACTTTCCGCCTGGTCTATATATATTGTACCTTTTTCTGACGGGCTAGTATCCTCCGTCTGGGTACCTACGGACCTTTATGGAACTCTGTTCTCCCTGACTACTTTGGCTCGATTGCTCTGCTGTCTGCCTATTCATCTTCCCCAGTTTCTCCAGCAGCTGCTGGTTTATGGCCGACATCGCCAGGCTCATCTTACTTTTAGAGTAGTCGCAATTTCTTTTACTTCTTTCGTGTTTCTCTCTTTGGCCAGGTCTGCTAGCATCCTGACCTGTTTGTCCACGTCTCTTATAATATTTCTAAAGGCTTCTCATCTATCCATGACACGTTTCCTTCCATCTGAGTCCCCATTTCCTCTTCCCTTTTCCTTTTGACAGATTTTTCTTTCTTATCGTCCCACGAAAGTTCACCCACGTTCGTCACTGGAGAAGTCGGAGCCGAAGCCGTGTCTCATTCCCATAGTCAATTTTAAGAGCTTGTCTCTCTGCCTCCTCAGGCTGACCGCTCTAGCCATTTCCTACAGTCCTACTCCCCTCACTGTCTATACTATACTTCTATTCAGAATCTGTTCGCGTTGTCCTTATTCTTTGCCCGGTTTGTCAACAGAATATCCTCCACTGCTTCCAGTCACCTTACTCAGCGCCCCGGCCTAGTTACCTACCAGGGACGCCGGCCAGTCACAGGATGATGATCGGGGGAAGCCTGGTTTACTGCCGCCCACGACCGGAACTGGGGTCTTCCTCCCCTGCTCCATAATCCTTTCTTCTTTATTTGTGCCTTTCATGTATATAAAGAAGAAAGGGGCCTAATCTGTGCCAGAAGTCGTGGTCATGCTCTCCGTCCGATGAAGAAAGGAAACAGAAAAATAGAGATCCCTAGCCCTCGGATTCCCTAATAGCGTCGGGATCGGAAAACAAAACAAGAGTTACAATTACAGTGTACATTAAGTTTTTAAGGATGGATTTCGCCTGGATTTGAAGAAAGGCTACATCCGAGGGTTAGTACAAAGTGCGCCCCCCCCCCCCAGGAGGGTAGAAAAAGATAGTGATGACAAAATTGTTCACCGAAAAGGAGTAGTCAGAGTAAGTCTGGGGGGCGTGTGCATTTTTGTGCTGCCCTTAGCTTCACTTCATCCTCATCCAGAGGCGAAGCGAAGACGAGACTAGCTCGTCCTTATCCCCGCGAATCATTCGACTCATACGACGTGTCAACACCCGATGAGGGAACCTAACTTTTTGTTTAGAGGGAAACCCTGCTTATGTTCTATCGCTACAGAGTGTCGGACTCCTACCGATTAAAAATCCTCCTTATGTTCTCCACATCTTCGCCAGAACTGTTTAGCACATGACTTCAGCGAAGAAGTTGACCATGTCCTTACCCTCCTTATCTTATTTGACATTCAATACCTTGCCATGCAGGTATTCAAAACATAAACAGAAAAGACGTAATTCCAATAAAATATTGTATACGAACATAGACAGTGACGGAAAATTCAACAGAGTTTAAAATGCACAGATAATTAAAAAAAATAAATAAGTAAATAAATATTCATGCCAATACACTAAGTAGTTAAAATAAATATTGCAAACATTGTAAAACCGATAAAAAATCTATGTAAAAAGCAGCTAGAATATGTTACATGAATTGGTAAAGTGGGTGGACATACTATTAAGAGGTTAGATGGTCCATCTCAATTCCTATTCCCCTGATCTCTTCTCTCTTCGCCTTCCTTAGCTTCATTATCTTTTTCACATAGTTCGACACTACTATCCATTTCTCTTCGCTGTCCAGCGTAATTCTCATGAAGTTCTCGGGGGTTATATCCACATTCAGGGCGTTGTTAAGCATAGTCCTCTCTCTAGTTCATCTTCCACAGAGAAAGAGGCTATGCTGAGGGGTATCTTCTTCATTACAGTAGTCAGACTTTCTTCGTTTGCCTTTTTCCTAATTCTGTGTGTATAGACCTTAAAACACCCTTGGCCTGTCAGTGCTTGTGACAGGTAAAAATCCGTGGTACCGTGTTTCCTATTGTATAGTTCTATTACATTCGGGATCACTTTCTGTAGGAACCATTCTGTATGCCATTATGAGTCTTATGGCTGTCTTCCTCTGAACCGACGCTATCCTGTTTCTGTGCCTCTGGATCTCTAGACCGCGCGTTCAGACTGGGGCCGCGTACAGAAGGATTGAACTGACTACGTTCGCCAGCACTTTCCGCTTTTGGAGGAAGGTCCTCCTATATTAGGCATTATCCTGGCAAGAGCCATCATTGTTCTTTCGGCTTTATTATACACTTGTATATGGGGACCGAAATTCAAGTGTCTGTCCAGGGTGACACCCAGACATTTCGCTGTGATGCTGGGCTACAATACAGTATCTCTCAGCGTAAAGCCTTTCCCTAACTCCTGTTCTTCTTAAATAGTCGATTATAAGGCTCCAGTTTGCCGAATTGAAGGCACTTTTTACGTCTAGTAAGATCACTGCCCTCCACAGTTTGTCCCGCGTCAATGATGATATTAATAACTTCCAGAACTGCTCCCACAGTAGATCTTCCTTTCTGGAACCCGAATTGCTTGGCGTTTAACTGTTCGGTTGCGTCTATTTCTCTTTCCAGCCCGTTAAAAATAAGAGTTTCGTACAATTTCCCTATGGAATCTAAGAGGCAGATTGGGCAAAATCCACTCGTCTCTCTTTGATCTTTACCTGGTTTGGGGACCAGAACGAGCTAGGCTTTTTCCACGTGTTAGGAAAACTATAGTCTGATAAAAGATCGTTTAAAAGGTTCAGAACCACGTTTCCACGCTCCTTTACAAGAACCTTGATCGCTTCTGGCAAGATCAGGTCCCGGTGCCCTGTCAGTTTAAAGTCTGTCCGCAGCCTTGACCAACTCTTCTAAGGTGAAAGCTTCCATTGGAGGTTCCTCTTCGTCCGCAGGTCTCAAGAAGTTTTTTTCTGCCTCTGGGAAAAGAGAGCCTGCTAATTCTATTCTATGGTCTCGCCCAATTTCTGTCCTTGAGAGGTTTTGGTTCAGGGATCTCATTGTTATTTTGTATCCGTCGCCCTAGATATCTTCCTCTAGATCCTCGCACAGCTTCCGCCAACAGTATATCTTGCTTTTCTCCTTAATTTTTTCCACCTTTCTTTATACGCTATTCTCAGGTCTTCGAGATTCTTCTCCCTGATCCTACGACTTCTCCCCTTAAGGCTTCAATATTTTAATTCCACTAGTATACATTATTACTCTGATCCCCATTCTTTGATTTTATTGTAGCCTCTTCCTGCAGTCTCCGCACTGTTCTCATAAGAGACCCGACATTCCTTATCTCTCGATTTAGGGTCGCACTGTTCCTTACTGCTTCGCCGAACTTTTTTCCTGCGAATGTTCCTTATTAGAGGGATGTCCATTTACATCCAGTCTAAATTGAATGTAGTTATGCAAGCTTAGAGTTTCTTCATCACACTTTCTCTAATCCTTAATTATTCTGCTGACTTTGTCTATTGCAAGCGTTATATCAATAATTGAGCTACTGTTGTTTCTTTGAAATGTAGGTTTATCCCTCACATTCATTGTTACTAGGTTCTTACTAGAGATCTATTCTACAAGTGTTTCCCCTTTCTTGTCTTCATGCGGATAACCCCACATAGGGGACTTCGCATTAAAATCCCTCCTATCAAGCTCTTATCCCTTTTATTCCTCATATTATTTTGCAGATCGTGTAGGAAGCTAGCATATCTCTCTTCCGATGAATTGGGGGAGATATACGTACTGTATACAGTGTGACTACGATTTAGGTGACACAGGCCTATAATTCAGGTGTTAATTGGCGAATCTTTTTCAAATTTTAACCACTTATGCAGACCAATGGGTTGCACATTTGAGGATCATTAAACTTACATATATCCATAGGTGTGCGTTAGGGGAAATTAAAAGGGGATCGATTTTTCGGTATTTTTTATTAGCGAATAAAATACGGAAATGCTGACTCCTTAGTCTTAATTAGTATCATCGATAATATAACCACGGCAAGTTTCATCCAAATCGTATACAGGGATGTACAGAAAATCCATTTAATACAAATGTAAATAAGTTAATACAGACTGGATAACAAAAAAAAAATAGGTATAACAAAACTCAGTTTATTTTCTTAACTTCAATATAGCCGCCATCTCTCCTTATACATTTTTCTGTTATTTTTGTTATATGACGATTTACTTTTCGTAGTTGAGAAATGTTTCGGCATTCCTCTCTTATTCGTCGTTTTAAATCTTATATGTTTTGTGGACGATTGATGTAACTTTATTTTTAACTGTACCTCAAAAATAAAAATTCATTGTTGTAAGATCAGGAGACCTAGCTGGCCAGTACTGCAGCGGGCTACGAGGCCCTATCCACTTTAACGGAAAATTAGTATTCAGCCAGTTTCTAATTACTTGCGAACTATGTGCAGGAGCATCGTCTAACATAAAATATAAATTCTGTCTAGCATCTAGCGGAAATTGTTCAAAACATAAGTAAATTCCGTTTCCAAAAAACGTAAAAAATTTTGGGCATTTAAAGTTTCTATAAAAAAGGGTCCATTTGTAGAAAAAGTAGCTTCATCGCTAAAAATTTGTTTTTCAAAAATTTCTGTCGTTCAGAAATTCGCCTTGCACCCGGAAAGCATAGTCTAACCTCCTTAAATTGTCTTCTTCTAAAAGAGTGTGTAAAACTTTTGGTTTAAAGGGCTTCAATTTATTCTTTTTTAGACATTTTCTTATGGCCATTTGTTTAAATTCAAATTCAATGTCGCCTATCGTATGCTTAGTCGTGGATTATTTCGGAAAGCATCTAAAATCCTATTTTCGTGTAAGTTTGCTCGTCGGTATTCTTTTGGTCTTATATGTGATAAACTACCAGGCTGATTAAATATTTTATTAATTCGTACTGTAACTTACTGTTCGATTGGGATGGCGGTGATAAAAAATTCTTTGACTTGAAAATAGTAGTTTTTAAAGACGTGTTCTCATGGGGCAAATCTAATTTTTCTAATAGATTCTTTGACATAAAAAAACTTATCGAATCTGGATAAATAATTACACGAGCCTTAACGAGGTGATCATGATAATCAAAAACATTTATTATATGATTGTTGTCGAATACGTGACAATTTTGGCGAGAATGAAGACTTATTTTATTATGCATTAACAGTACTAAATTTTATGAACCTGAACCTTAATAGAAGCATCTGAGTTTATACTACTACTAGATGAATTTGAATTTGTACCGGTACTTTCGTGTACGTTCAATTTGTTACCGTATCTTGTTTACTTTTCGTTTGAATACCGCTCTTAATATCATAGTTGGCATTTTTTGCAACCAGTGGTTTACCTAAGCTTTTCTAAAACAATTTGTACGTAATTTAATTCTTTTTCTTCATTGAATTGTATCGAATTTCCATTATTTAACACAATTTTTATACATACAGTTTGCATCTTTGAAAATTTTGACAATTCACATTAATAACCTACAAAAAAATTCCTCTGCGGCTGCTTATGTCATATATTTATCTTTTTTTCTCGAATTTTCCATGGGTTTCTAAGAACTATATGGAACAATCTCTAAGCTTCTAAGGACATGAAAGAAAGAGACAGAATATATTTTAGAAACATCACGAAACATATAAACACACTAGACTGAATTTCGCTACAGTATCTAGATTTTACAGGTAGCATTTCAAAATAACATACCAATTTGAAAGATGTGAGATAAAGTTTTTTGCCGATGTTTATCGTGGGCATGTGTATATAAATTTTTAAATGGTGGTTTATTACTTGTTTCGATAGTTTCTAGAAAATTACATGTTTCTGCTAAAAACTGTATAAGATTATCAATTTTTATGTTGTTTGACTAAACACTCTTTGTCCACTCTCTTTGTGAATTTCGGTCAAATTTAAAATGTATGAAATATAGTAATAAAATACTACTGTTCTGTAAGTTCACCTAGATTTTTTAATGCTCTGATATATTTATAATTATTAGATGATTATAATCTAGTAATTTTTGTATATCTTGTAGCGACTCTCTAGTGAGAGTTTGAAACTTAAAAATGGCTTTGACGTGCGAATGACATGACTTTTTTATTTTCAAAACGCTCCTCTAGAAATTTCCATGCTGAATTGTAATTTGCTTCGGTAGTCTTTAATTTCTTACTTTTAATGCACCGATTAACGAGAGCTGTAAATAAAAAAATTGTACTACACTTATAAGTATTTATATTTCCGTTTACTAACGCATTGAATGAATCTTTAAATGAAAACCGTTGTCCATACTGACCATGGAATTTAGGTAAGTTAATTGAAGGCAATTGAACAAATGAATTTGTTGTATTATTAATAGGTAAATGATGTCCAAGGTAATTCCTTTACTGATGCATTTGAGGACGAAATTATGTCCTTGGCACGCGACGTTATATCAACAAATGTGTTTTCAACTGTTTATTTTTGTATTGATTGTTCTTCGGACTCATCGATTCATTCGATTTGTAACTGATTGTCATCAAAATCTCTTCATAGTAATTACACTTTTTCTAAACGAGATGCTAATTGTAAGTAATATTGTCTAAATCAAATCTATCCAAACAAGTGGAAAATTATGTTAATTGTGCTTTTATTTATTCACGCCTATCATTTAATGGTTTTAATTCAATTTCTATTCCTATTGTGAAGTGTTTGATAATGTGTAAATCAACAAATAATGAACCGAGTAGCAATGAAATCGTGAATAGTAAGTATTTATCTAGCAAAATATTTTTATATCTAGAAAATGATAAAGTAATTATATCGTTAAATCAGCCAAACCAAGACCAACAACTAAAAGCAAAATAGGGCTAATACACTGAGATTATCGAGCTCGATACTCTTCCTAAGCTAATACCTTGCAATCCGACTCAAAAGACCATGTTTTGTTACATTTCTAATTGATTTCGTTAAATAAGTAAATGTATAAATTCAATAAAACTTAAGGTATTTATTTTTCACAAAATCGCCGAGACACGTCGAGAGATTTTAACTAAATGCCATGTTCTGATATGGTTTTCGCGTATTTTCTGACATCATTGAAGAAGTTGTGAAGTCAGTGATAATTTTTTTAAATGGCAACCTCCTCTTCAGATTCTGAAAGAGTATAATTTTTTGAGTATAAAACACTAAAATGATTGGGTTACATAAGAAATTTTTTGAGAACGATAAATAAATAACTTTAAATTAAAAAATTAACAACCTTTAAATTAAATGTTCATAATGTGCTCCATTCTCTGTTTGATAATATCCAAGGCGATCGATAATCTTTATTTGCACGTTTTCAACCATTTCACGGGATATAGCACGCACTTCACTTCGGAACTTCCCTTTCATCGTTTCCAAATTATCTGGTCTGTCAGCATAGACTTTTGATTTTAAGTAACTCCACAAAAAATAATCTAACTATTTCACCAGGCTGCACTAGCCTAGCTGGACCAGCCGCAGTGAAATTCGGCCTTAAAGGTATAAAGGCTACTAACGAAAGGATAAGAATTTAAAAAGCAAACAGACAAACATCAGAAAAAGATTACACAAAAAATTGAATATATGAAAAAAAATTCAAAACGTGGAAATACGATTGCTTTGGATATTGTCAAGTAGAGAATGGAGCACATTTTGAACATTTAATTTAAAAGATGTTAATTGTTTGCATTTAAAGTTATTTAATTATACAGGGCAACAAAATTTTACGAAAGGTCACACCCAAAAACCAGACCTCACTTGCCCGAAAGTTTTTGGTGCGTAGAATCCGAATCTGGTGTCAGAATTGTTCCTATACGTCACGTTTCCGAGTTATCCTAACATAAAAGTGCAAAAAACACGTTTTTTAGCTATATTTATTCTTACCCTTCAAAACGCTTTTTTCAGATTTGAAAAATCTTTTTTATTCGCGGAGATATCATTGAATGAAGTTAAGTACTTTAGCGTTTTCATAACAGTGGTACTAAAATCGAAAACGTTCTTCAGAAAACGGATATTTACATGTTTTTTGGGTCGCTCAATCCGAATCTGACTTCCAAATTATTCTATCACTTTAGGATTCTGAGATTTCCTAACCTAAAACTGCAAGCCAGGTGTTGCTCGAGCAGCGGTCGCCTTTGTAGTGATTTAAGAAGCAGGTATAGGGAATTTGACCCTAATAGTAATGGATTCTGGGACTTGGGATATTACTCTAGCCAATCCAACAGTAAAAATTACCGAATTAGAAACTTTATTTTTTGACTTTTGGCCAGTTTTTTGGGATTCTGCCCCACTGTGCAGCGGTCAGAAGCGGTCCGAAAAGGGGTTAATAATGATTTGAAAATATTTTTTATTCGGCATAAATGTGCATTTTAATTTTTTTTAATCGCGTATTCGTATTCTACTCATATTTCCTATCTTCCCTTAAAATTAATGACATTATGACTTGAATCACCCTGTACACGTTATTAGGTTTTAAATGAATGTTAGCTTTTTAGTTATCTTATGATTGTGTAACTGTGAATATTTTTGTAAACTGTGTTTTTAATGTAGGTTAACTACGTGTTGTATTATTTCTATTTTGTAATTGTGTTTAGCCTATAGAATGGTGTATTAAAATGAAAATGGGAAAAACTGATAGAGGGATGATTAATTGACATTATCTTGAATTAATGCAACAAATTTTTATAGGATAAAACAGTTTAATCCTGTTGAACCAATGGCGTCTATGATTCAATAAGATGGATCTGAAAAAAAATTGTATGACAGAGTAAGCAGTAGTTGACAAACAAAAAAGAACATGGAAATTATTGGAAAATGATAATAAGGAAAACGAAGAATAGACAATGCATTCTAGAACAATGAAAGCAAAAGAGTTAAGACAGTATAAAAAAATGATGCTAACAAGTAGCAAATAAAAGTACCGAAAGTGTCTAAGTTGATAAATATACTAGCCACAAAGCCACAAAAATTAAAGGGTAAAAATCCTAAATTTTTAGGTGATTTTCAAAAGGCTGTAACTTGGAGAAAAATGGTCATAGGGCAATAAAAAAACAAACTCGATCTTGAAGTTACTAGTTGCAGGATCTGAAAGTTCACTTTAAGAAATCATAAGTCGGAAAAAAATTATTTTTGTTTTCCTTGCAAAAGAAAACGGGCTTCAAAAAAAAATTTCGATATAAACTTGACTCAAAGAAGGTAAAATTGCATATTTAAGGATTTTTCGCTAAACTTGAGATAACTTTACAAATAATAAATAGACTAAGGATATTTTTGTTTATTTTTTAACCTTAAAGTATCCCAAAGAAGTAGTATAGCAGTGGGCACTTTGGACCACTTCAAGGTCACCACCGGGCTGCCGCCATCCGAAGCTAGCACCAGGTCTCCAGCAGCAGCTCCATGGTCACGCTAAAGAAGTGTCAGTGGTGTGCGGGGGTGGGGGATCTGGATTGCAGAAGAAGAAGCCGGGGTCCGTCATCGGCAATGACCACCAGGAGG
>NW_019417624.1:47179-56048 GCF_000390285.2 Anoplophora glabripennis | reverse complement strand
TAGAATTTTTTACTATGAGAAGTAATTGCCGTTTAAGATTATAACTGCTATACAAAGTTACGTTTTTAATTGAAAATGTGTATATAGACTTACCTTTCTTTATCCAAAAGGATACACACAAAAAGCACCACTCACTATAATAGTCCGAGAAACTTTTAACACAAATCAAGCGGAGCAGACTCGTTGATTTTATAACTAATTATAAAATTGATTATTAACAGTCTTAGCCAAGAAAAGCCGCAAAGTGCAGTGACTGTAGTAGATATCGCCAGAACAGGCCACTGGCTGTTTTGCTGAGACAGCAAAGGTAGCTGTGCTAGCGTTTGTTGACTTGGTTTACGCACCTAAGCGGAATAATTTCTATTTAAATACAATTTGCGATTTAAAAGAATTTACCATTGGGCTATAATATGAACTTAAGAATATATGAACATTTAAGACGAAGAAGGATTGACCCTTTCTGTACTATTTTAACAAACATTCCTAAAGTAAATTCCAGTAAATATTTTTTAGCCGTAGTTTGTAATACTTAAATATACAGACATATTTACTAGACCCGCGCTCCACTACTTGCAACGCCATCTACGGATACACGCTCGGCCGCGTTTTGAACTACTATTACAAATTGAAAATTACGGCTACTGCCTACGTCTCCGCTCGACCACGTTTTGGGGCCCGCAGTGGTGGGCGAAGCCCTATATAATTTAGGTATACCTACGCGGGGTACACGCGGAGGCCTACGCACAATACTCTTGTCTACGTGGGGAATCCTACATACCTACATGAAGATACCTGCATGGGGGCCCTAGGGGGCAAAGTCCTAGGCGGGGGGCAAAGCCCTAGGTGGGGCAAAGCCCTAGGTGACTACATTTTGAATTTCCTGTCATTTTTCCTTTGTCAAAAATGCTGCGCTCTGATTGGCTGGCGGGGAAGGGGAGGGGGAAGGGAAAAGGAGGAGGAGTGGGGGTAAAAATCGTCAAAAATGACCAGGATGAACCTTCATAAGAAAATACATGTGATTTTGGCGTAGAACGAAGGTAGCCTATCTACTCACTTTCTATAATTTCTACCGTGGAGTATAGGTAACTGACTGCCTTGTATTGGTTCATCAATCGGCAGCAAGATAGCGTACGGTTAACATGAATCGCCAATAATTGAAAAACGACGAGTGTCTAGATGCAGGGATGACTCCAATCAGAATCACCGAGTTTGAAGTGACAGAGCGCAGTTTGTTTGAGGGACTTTGCCTTACTTTTATCCCAGATTCCCAGATAAATTATTAATTTGAAGTAGAAGTATTTTAAAATGAACACGGAGAATAAAAGTATTGTTTGTCATATTTGTGGCAGAGTAATAACGTCTACTGTGAGTAGTTTTAAACGACATTTAAAAAATAAGCATAATATAATTGATAATAACCATCATAATTCTGTAAAATGCTTAGAGGATTCATGTGGGTATTATTGTTTAAAAATATCGATATCATTTAGAAAGAAAACACCAAATTACCCAAGAAGTTGAAAAAATAAATTTCAGAAATACGCAAGGTAAGGATCTTCATTAAATGTAAGTGCTTTGAAGCTACACCAGCCATTTCGCCCCACCAGCAAAATTCCTAGTGCATAATTTATTACACATTTATTACAAATTTATATCGCCAAAATTTATTTTATTACTCTTGCCCGAAATTAATTATTTTAATCAGCCTAGGTTCAATTTGAAGCTACACCAACCACACGTAACTTTGGATCTACTTAAGATAAAGAGATGATACTTGGGCGAGAATTTATTACAAATAAATTACATTTGACTTGTTATAGGCAACAGACCCAACAACCGAATCTTAGGAGTAAAAACTACCCTAGTTTATTTTATTAATATGAAATAAATACTAAACGTTCAAATGCACAAAAACTTCTTAAAATTATATAGCGAATGTGTCTTACAAAAATAATAAATGTATTACATTACATTATTTCTGTATTTTAGAATTTACAAAATGGACGGAATCAGTGGAAGTTCAAAATGATTTGTCTTTTGTAAAGCATGATGGCAAAAAGCAAAATATAAGTTACTATTTCTGTAATAGAAGTGGAAAGAAACGCATCACCCCTCTCGAACAACGAAAACGTATGTTAAAATCACAAGGATCTTGTTAAGATAGATTTAACATGTACTGCTTCAATAGTAGTAACGGAGAGTTCTGATGTTAAAGTTGTATATTATAAAACACATTATGGCCACAAAAAGTAGCTATTAATAGTGGTAATGCGTGTACAAAAACTCAGTCCTGTAGTTCAAACGGTTCCTAAGATATTGGCAAAAAATTAAAAAAAAAATTAAGTTTTGACACCGTCTATCTCGAAAACGAAAGCCCGGAGAGAAAAATGGAAGAGGAAAAGAATGTTTCTTTTTACAAGATGAATATACCTACAGTGTTCCGTTGCGATACTTATTTAGGAACACCCTTTATGTTTTTAAACAAAATATTTCAATTTTTTATTTATGTATTTTCTTTGCTTTTATCTTTTGTCACTATTTTTAGCAAATAATTCCTGAATTCCATTCGCTGGCAGCTGTGTACACTTGAAGCTTTAAAAAGCACTTGAATTTTTCAACTTCATATAATTTCATTATTTTTATATAAGTATTGGTGTCATATATATGTACTACATATAATTTTATATAATATATACGCATATAATGTAATAAACATATTTTCATGTACCTACATAGTATTTCTTATTTCTCAAAATACCATAAAACTACTATACCTATCTATAATGTAAAACTAGCAGCTGATTCAACTATAATTATTACTTTTCATTTTTTCATATCTAAAGATTTCTGAGTCTGAATGTATTTATCAAGAACTAACTAAATTGATATGCCTAACAATTTCTTGTACGTATAAATTAATATTATGGTTAAATTGATATTTGGATAATAAAATTTCTTTCCCTTGGAATGAACAATGAACCACACACATTTTTTTTTATTTAAACATATTAAACTACATATCAGCGGTCACATTTTTTCAGTTAAGCAGTGATGTTAGAGATAAATACGCTTTAAAACGTTCATTATACGCGTCAATTATACGTACCTATTCAATATCAAAATACATATTTTTAAAGCAAAAGTCCATTTTAATGGTACGGCAAGGGCAGTGAACAAAATATTTATAAAAGCATAAAAAACAAACTCAAATTCTATCCCTATCAAGATATTAAATTTCAAAATTGTGGTAAAATAGAAAAAGTATTTAGCGTTAGTTTTTTTTGGCAATAATTTTTATGACGTCATGGCATAATACGGTAATAAGCAGGTTCAATATGGTTAGTTAAAAAAATACAACTCAAATTATTATTATTGCTGTAATATTCTACTGTTGTTCACCACACATGCGCATACGTCTAATTTTCGCGCTCTAATCCTATTGGATGGGCCTTTCTGGATTCTAATTGGAGAGTTCATCCCTGCATCTAGACCCTCGTGAAAAACGACGAGTAGTTTGCCACCTTCATACGGGATGGCACCACCAGAGTAAAATATTCCGTCACACCCTATTTTATTTGCAGTACAGGACATCCCACAGCGCCACTCGTCAGTGTGACGTCACGATCCGGAAAAAAGAAGATGAAGAAGGAAAGAAGGAAAAATGCATTCATAATTTAATTAAAATTTATTAAATTATGAATGCATTTTTCCTCCAGATAAGTAAGAACAGAAGTTGTGAAGTGTATGACCAATAGTAAAATAATATTGTATGATAAATATTTTATTTATTGAAAATTGTATTTGTACTTGTAGGTTATACTTTCTGTTAGTATACTAATACTCCCCAGGACTTTCGGCCCTAAACTACTTTTATAAAGGAGGAAGGAGGTAATTAGTTTGTGCTTTCGGCAGCTTAAAGAAAACCGATGATCTAAATACAGTGGCTTTAAAATTGAGATGTAACTATTTGGTGGACTAGACTGGCTAAGTTTAGTAAATACAAAGTAATAAAATAACATTGAATAAAGTTGGAAATATTTTATTTACTGAAAATTGTATTTATAATTCGTAGGTTATACCTTCTGTTATGTCTATATGCATAATATACTCTCCAGGACTTTCAGCCATGAATAAATGTTATTGTTAAGGAGAGAACGCATTAGACGGTCGCGGTCCGTTCTGGGCTGAGCTGATCGCGGTCTTTTTTAGAAACGAACGCATTAGGCGTTCGCGGTCCCGTCCCGTCCCGTCGCATCGCGGTCCGTTCTGGGCTGAGCTGATCGCGGTCTTTTTTAGAAACGAACGCATTAGGCGTTCGCGGTCCCGTCCCGTCCCGTCGCATCGCGGTCCGTTCTGGGCTGACCTGATCGCGGTCTTTATATTACAAAATCTCTCACATTTGACAATTGCACATAATTGCGCTCTCCTTTAAATAGTTGCAGTATTGTTTTAGTAGCGAAAATGAGTTCTAGGGAAGCGGTGTTTTTATCAGCGGAAAAACATATTTACGGGGTGAAATACACTCTCAAAATTCGCCCCCAAAAACAGTTTTTTCTAAATATCTGGGGTTCTAAGCAATATTTTGGAAAGAAGCAAAGTGTAAATTACTTCTTATAAAAAACAAATGTTTCACAAGTGATTCCCTGTTTGGGGATTGCTACTCTTATCTTTTATTTCAGAAAAACTATAATTTTCAAACATTTTTTATATATAGGTACAAAATTTATATATGCTCAAAAAGAATTAAAAATATGATTTATGTAAACAAATTGACAAAATTAAATTGACCTGTTTCGGGGTTTTCGTTAAAATCTCTTTTTAGGGCCCCCTAGTGCGAGAAATGTACGATTAGAATTAACATTATAAAATAAAAAGTTTTTACTTTTTCTTCAATCATACGAATATTTTTTTTCTATTAACCTAAAATGGATTTAAACGGATGCAAACTACCCCTCATGTTCACCCCCAGAAACAGTATTTTCGTGATATCTCGGGTTCTAATCAATATTTTGGAATGAAACAAAGTGGAAACTACCTACTTCTTATAAAAAAGCAGATGTTTCACAAGTGATTCCCTTATTTTTTATTTCGGAAAAAATGTATTTTTCAAACAAAATGGAAATTATTTCTATTGAACAGAACGAATGATTCACAAGAAATCTTGCGTGTAATTTGTTTTTTTTTAGTGAAAATTTATGAAAATAAGAAATAAGTATAATTTTACTATCTACAAACCCGAGGATGCAATCCCTAATATTCAATGGACTGTGAATCGTCCTATTTAGTAGAGGAAGTTTTTAATTTTGCTTAATAAAAAAAATTGATAGGGCCAATAGAGGACAGTGTCAACTTGACTTCGTTTTTATTTGAAAGCTCGTAATTTTAATCTTTAAATATTATTAGGAAATCATTGGGTACCTATTATCTGTTTTTTTTTAATAGTTTTTATAACAGAGTAACTGAAATATGTGGATTTTCATTTTCATATCGGTAACCAGTCCTGTGTGTATATACACACAGTGTGTGTATATTACTATATATATAGTAATACCTATTTTTTGAATCAAAATTTTACTGTTTTTGAAAATATTTGAATATTTGAAAATATTGTTTTAATACTTAAGAAAATTAGTTCTATGGAAGAGGTATTTTTATTGGCTCTTCTATTAAAGAGGAAGAAAAGCGCCAAAAAAAAAAGCACGCAAGATTTTGGATTCATCCAATTAACAAAAAAAGAGTAGAGGGTGAATTTATTAAAAAAAAATGTTATTGGACGAACAGCGATTTTTTCAGTACTTCCGTATGTCATCTGGAAAGTACAATGAGCTACTAGAGATTATTCACGAAGACATTTAGTTGCAAAATACAAGATTTAGACGCTGCATACCACCTGTAGAAAGGCTGGCCGTTTGTCTAAGGTAATTTCTTTTAAATTTCGTGTAGTCACGTTGCCGATTTACTTCGATTTTAAACGATTCATGGAATTAGCATGGTACGCGATCATCAAAAACATTCGCGCTCTAGCTTGTCTCGATCACATCGCGGTCTCCCGAGTAAGGGGAGCTGCCTCCCCCATAGAAATTCGAAAAGAGTACAAAAATTTTCTTAAGCTAAGAAAATATTTAGATTGGAAATTTTTAATCAAATATTTTATTTACTTAAATTTTAATTGAAAATTAATACACTACTTTATTTTTTTTAAAACAATTGTAATAAATTAGTATAAATATTTGTTTACAAAAGAATTTAAAAATATAAAATTTTATGTTAAAAAGTAGTACTTTTCCATATTTTAAAAATTTAGCTCTGGAATTCTAAATTAAAAAAATAATAAATTTTTATCTATCGGCATCAAAATAAAAGTTTACAGTGCAACTAAAGCTATATATGTAACGTACCAATTTTATGTAGGGGGAATAAAAAATAGAAGAACAGAAGAATAAAAACCTGGCTGAGAAATATACTATGGTACAAAATCGTCTCAATGGCCTAGAAATGATGAGTATACACAGAAAGCATGAAGATTTTATTAATAAAGTGGAAGATAAATTTTCAAAAAATCCGAAAAGATTATGTTCTACCTAATTTTCGTTGAATTTCTTTATTTTTTTAGATATTTATATATTTTTGTTTTTTTTTGTATTAAAAAGGTTTTATTAAAAATATTTCTATAAAAAATTAATTCACTGTACCTATTTTTACCTATAATTTATATTTCTCTTATCTTCCCCCCCCTAGCCCATTGGCTGGCGACGTCCTTGCTCCCGAGATTCTTTGGAAAAGATCGGTAGAGAACGCGATGCGACCGCGACGGGACAGTGTGCAAATGCATACATTAGAAAGCATGGGAAGGAACTCTACCGCGCGCGATCGCGACTAGCACGGTCCGCGACGGTACGGGACTGTGACCGTCTAATGCGTTCTGTTTTTTGAAAAAGATCGGTAGAGAACGCGACGGGACCGCGAACGTCTAGTGCGAATGCATACATTAGAAAACATGGGAAGGAACTCTACCGCGCGCGATCGCGACTAGCACGGTCCACGACGGGACGGGACCGCGACTGCCTAGTGCGTTCTCTCCTTTATAGTGCAGAATTTGTGACAATGTACATATTTGTTTAATTTTTACATTTTAAATAAAAACTTTGTACATAATACCATGTAGTAATACCTTTTTCATACACGTGTACATGTCATCCCCCATTATAAGAACCATAAAAAATACATTTACTTCAGTAATAAGTAATATATGTAGCAAATGTATTTTTTATACTTATTAAATAAATGAAACTTTAAATTATAAATAAATTAATTATAAATATAGTGGAATATGCAACCCATACATCGCATGAACTTTTTTTCTATGGATGAACTGTATCTGAGTTATACGTTGGGTGCGGACACAATAAAATACACACTTTGTCAATTACGAGTTTACTGCGATCTGGCTACTAGATTTTCTTACAGCTGTTTTTATACAGGTTTTATCTTTTTGTTAAATAAGCATAATATTCTACGTAGCATCTTAGTTATATAAATGAAACTTAATATTATGATAAAAAATAGTATGATGTCACTTAGACACTAATATAACTCCTCCCGCCGAAGTGGTTTCATCGTCTCCTGGCGATGGTTTTTTGAAGGTGACATTCATCGGTCTTTCTTTTGGAGGTCTTCGGAGTAGGTTGGGACATTGGTGTCTGCATTTGATGTGGACAGCAATGATGATGACTCCCAAGCATAATACTATGATGATGATGAAAAGCCAAACGTTAATTGAACTCATAGGATCAGCGGGTTCCACACTGAATCGGTCCATTTTGGCTTCTTCCACTAATTTTGATAATGAATGAATATGGTCGAAGTCGATTTCTTTCAAATGTAGGGGCGTGTTTTTGTTTATTGTAATATTCCATAGCTGTGGAATTTCAATTTTTGGTAATTGGAAAATTGGCAGCTGGATCTCAGTTTTAGTAGCTGAGAATCGTTGATTGGCTACGATTATACTACAGCCTGTGGTTAGTCGCAGGACTGACGGTTGATTAATTGTTAAGATTCCTTTCTGACAATTTTGAATTTGGATAGTGCCAACAGGGATGACTAGCACATGGTTTTCCTCTAACATTGTCGCTACGGGTTTGGTCATTGCGACATGGTGAGCTTGACAGTTCTCGTGGTTAGCGTTGGACAATAGTTGGACTAGGCAGCTATCGTCCTTAGGTTGACTGGGTGTGTTGCAGATGTAAACATCCTCGATTTTTGGACATGCCTGGATCGTCGTGATGTATGATTCGGTACTCATTCCAAGGTAAGGAGTGGTTGGAATAATTGTGAGATTTTGTATAGGAACAGGGATCAAATGGTAGTAGGAATAAATGTCTGCTGTTAAGATTGGCATACTGATTACAAAAATAATTAATTCGTCATTAAAATGTACTGAAGTGCCTAAATATGAATAGTAATTTTGGAAATGATTGAGCTCTAGGATATTTTGACTGCTATAAAGTTCTTTTGCTGCCTCTAGTATGTGCATTAGATTATTTTTTGGTAAAATTGAATTATGCACAAGATTCCATGATGCAAAGACAATGGCATTTTCTAGTTCATCTAAAAATTCGTTAATGTAATTTAGATTTACAAATAGTTGAGTAAGCACGTTTTGAATAGTTAGTGTAGTAACTACATAATTAATTTGATCATTAACTTCTGCGAACGTTTGCATTAAATAATTTTGGATAGCATTTTGATTCTGTGCTAATGTTGTAATTGTCTTGTTGTATTCATTTATTAGTTTGGATGTTAAGCTAACCTGAGTCTTTAATTGATACTCTATATGATTATTGTTTTTATTTAACTTGTCAATTGCTTG